>NW_021628196.1:0-28704 GCF_004785775.1 Grammomys surdaster
TTTCTTTCTTTCTTTCTTTCTTTCTTTCTTTCTTTCTTTCTTTCTTTCTTTTTGTTCTGGCTCACCCACTAAAGGCTAGGCTCATAGCAAAATCATTACATGTATTTGTATGTATGTAACTGTTTGTTTATATGTTTACATTGTGTGTGTTTACTTGTTTGTATATTTGTATGTGTTTGTTATATGTGTGCTTATATGTGAGTACATATTTGTGTATGTGTTTATGTTGTATATGTGTGCACATAAGTTTGTGCTTGTGTGAGTGCTTCCCTCTCCCTCTCCCTCTCCCTCTCCCTCTCTCCCCCTCTGTGTGTGTGTGTGTGTGTGTGCATGTGTGTATGTGTGTGTGTGTAAGTAACCCCAGAGGCCATAAGACGTCATCAGATCCCCTGGAAATGGAGTCACTGGTGATTACGAGTAGCCCAACCTGAGTCCTCTGCAATAATAGTATGTATTCTTAAAGCTGAACCATCTTTCTAGCTCTGAACTTGAATATTGGATCCTCCTGCTTCTACCTCCCAATTCCAGAATTATTACAAGTGTTCACCACCATACCTGTTTTTGAGGTGCTAGAGATAGAAATGAGAGCCTTCTGCTTGCTAGCGGAGCAGTCTACCAACTCTACGACAACTACAGCTCCTACATAAAGGATTTTTGTTATTTTCCCAGAAATACCACTAATGTGCACATATTTTTATGATTACTAGTTTCATCACTAATACATTAAGCAAAAAGTCAAACACCAATGCAAATGGAAATTTTCAGATTATTACACAAATTTAAGTTTGATAATTTATAGTTTCATGACTTCCTTAATTTATTAAGGATTTCTAGAGCTTTGATTAGGAATTCACACAACCATGGCTATGGTTTATTACATCAGCACTGATTCTTATCTATTGATCAGCTGCACAGTCTTCAAAGCTCTCATCATCGAATCATCATGGGAATACTCATGAAACAAATGTGAAGTTTACAAAGCTTCTCGAACAAATTAAGCTTGCCCTGAGTAAGCACTCACATAAATTGATACTAAAAGCGTACCCTATTTCTTTCTTTTTTCTTTCTTTGTTTCTTCCTTCCTTCCTTCCTTCCTTCCTTCCTTCCTTCCTTCCTTCCTTCCTTCCTTCCTCCTTTTGTTTCTTAAGGTCTATTATTTTATTTTTTAAATATATATGGCTCATGCACATTATTGCTGGTGACATGTGGTTGTAAGCTGCCTGACATGAAAGCTGTGAACTGGGCTCAGGTTCTCTGGAAGAGCATGAGTTCTTAGCCACTGAGCCATTGCTCCAGATACTCTTTTCCCTCATAAAATACACCCTTCAATATTTCTACATATACATTTAACTTGTTAGAATTGTGAAAGTTCAGAACTAAAATGCAACCAAATTCAATCCTACTTTTTACTCAAAGAGAGGCTCAGAAGCAGGACCAGAAAACCAAAACTGAGTTACAGAACCTATGCAGGGAATGGTCTCACTGTTAGAAATCATCTCTTTAACCTTAGTCTTCTCACTGTCCTTTCTATTGTTTCCTTCCCCTTAATGACTTTCTGCTGGCTTTACATTTTTCACCTGTCCAGCTCACTGCTAAGATCTTTTAGGTATAAAGTCATCTCTTTGCTGCCCACCATCCATTAGCCTCTCCCTGGCCGAACATACAGTGTCTGAGGTGTAAAATAAATATGCAGAGAAGAAACAGTTTCAGTAAGTCACAAATAATATGACTCTTTCTTTATTGCTGTAGCTTGTATCCTAAGTGGCCCTAAGAGCCCTGTGTATATGTAAAAGTTTGATCCTCAGCATTGTGGATCCTGGGTCCTGGGACATTGTGACATAATCTTAAAGAGAATTATTGGTCATGGATCTCTAATAAACATACTAGCTTCCATTTGTGGAGCAGTTTTGTCCACCAACCAGTCTTTGCTACAATACTCTACGTCACCCAAGGATTAAGACAACAAAGTTAACTGACCCTGACTGTAAACTTCTGACATTATGCATGAAAAAATAGATCTTTTCTCTTTGTAATCTGATAGCCTCTAAGATTCCTTACAGTACTGACTGATACAGTGTCTGAATAAGATTTCATTTCATTAAGTCTATCCCCTTTCTTTCCTGCTAGGCCCCTTTCCTTTATCAGCATCCTTCCAGTTTTAGCTGCTTTTGTACAGAATTTCTTTTCATATGACTACATACGGCTCAGAAAAAAAAAATTCAAGACTGTTCCAGATCTTTTAAGCTATTACACTTTTCCTCTCTGTCAAAAGTGACACAATATCAATAAGTGAGAAGGAAGGACAGGCTGAAGTGTGGATGGGTTAATATTTTTGTGTTTCTGGCTCATCTCACACCCCACTATACATCCCTTGTGGAATGAACTTTAAATAATACTCCATTCAGAGGCTCTGGAGACTATGTCAATTTTCAAATAAACTCCTTCATTCTCTTGAGAATTAGTTCTTTGCTCATACTGTGTAGGTTCTAGAAGGATCCTTTTAACCTAAATGTGTTCATGATTACCAAATGTCATATAATCGCACTATAAAATCTAAGGTCATTGGGAAAGCTTGTAATTGTTAACTTACTGCTCAAAACAGGGAAATAATTCCCTAGCAGAGAGGAATAAAGAATAAAATGCTCAAATAAAAGGCAATACAAAAATACTAAGTGGTTTTGGTTAAAGAAATATTGCTTGTACTTGCCAACTCTATTTGTCCAATTCCCTTGATTCCTTTCCTCATTTCTCTGTAGCTCTAATTGAAAATGTTCCGGCATTGCTCAGTTTGAAGCTGCTGTCACATTAACATATCGATCCTGTGATGGTTTTTGCAAGAGTTCTGTGCAGGCGATATCCATTCACGAGAAGGCCATTACATAAAGGACATGAAATAAATAATTATGGATCTGCAGCTTTGCAGCTTTACTCCATTTGCTGGACTAAGGAAACCATCTCAATGGTGGAGTCAGATAATTTTTCATCATAATCATTAGTACCAGATAGAAAATTAAAATGAGGATGTGTTGAGTTATTGTCAATGGACAGATAAGCAATTCCCAATCTGTTTCTCTAAAGCTTTCATATTATAACTCTACCAATGAAGTAAACAAGCATCTATCCACAATATATGTAATTTGGGGTGTTTTACTCATATGTTATGCATCTTAAAAATATACAATTAAAGTGGTTTGAGTGACAGCTGAGTCAGCAATGTGCTTGCTAGGCAAGCATGAGGACCTGGATTCAATGATCAGAATCCATGAAAAAAAAAAAAGCTAAGTATGGTGAAGTTTCTGTACTGAAAACTAGAGAGGCAAATCCTTAATGCTCACTCTACAACCAGGCCAGTCAAACCAGCTGGCTCCAGATTCTAAAAAGAGTTTCTGCCTCAAAATTACAAGGTGAATATTTCTGGAGAAATAGCTTCTATGTGTTACATCACCAACACATGAAAAAACACACATATATACAAACCATATAACTAAATGAAATAAAATACAGATAAGGTTCATAATATTTATGTTACCATTGGAACTAGCTTGCTCACCTTTGTGTAGTGAAAAATTCCATAGTTCCCCCTAGCAAGGAAATATACTGCTAATAACAATATCCTCTACATGTGTCCTGCCCCATCTCACATAATAACTGTTCCTTGCTATCTGACTATGCTAAAAGGATATGTCAAGAAATCTATCTATTCTGCACTGTATACATTTGCTTATCACCGACTGGATCACTGACACACTGTTATCCACATTTCTCAGTGGGTATTGTTTGGTTGGAGCTTCTAGTAAATTATTAGTCTTCCCCATAAAACAAGCATTCAACTTCACATACCCTGTTCCTCTGGAGCATATTTTTTTCCTTTGGTGGTTAGAGATGCTGCATTTTGGTTAAATGCATTTCTAAACATATGAACTAAAATGTTTGTACTAGCAAGAGGGAGGAAATAAATATCCCTAGAGCCCGGGACTATAACCCGAGTGGTAATACTGGAAAGCAGCCACACAAAAAGCCAGCTCTGAAGCCATTAGGAAAGCCTCATAAAGTATACTTTCTTGTACAGTCAACATTTCTTTGAAGTTTTGTTTTTACTTGAACTTTGTGTTCTATCCTTTTGTAAGCCATTTTTAGTTTTCACACAAAAGTAATGTTTTGAAATCAGGGCTATTTACAAGCCTATCCAATTTCCTTGAGTATCCTGAATCCATTCAAAATTCTGCTCAACCAATAATAACTGATTAAGAGATAAGGTATAGATCAGACAAGGAGGTAGGATGTTGATCATTGCCCACATGTCGAACTGTGGCACATGTAAGTCCTCCAAATCTCATCTAATGGTCCCAACAAACAACACCTATATGCCAGCATTCTTCCTTTCCAGGTCATAGAAAAGAGTTCACCTCCTACAACCAGAGTGTTGGAACTCCATGGAGGTCTAGTGATCATCAAACATTTGGCATGAAGAACTATAAGGCCATAAAGGTTGACATTCTGCTAAACTCCTACAGCCACAACTTTCAAAGACTAGAATGGATGGCTTTGATTTGAGAAAGAATTGCATCAAAAAGAAATTAATTTTCTTATAAAGTTTGTAATATATCAAGAACTGATCCTTGCTGCTCAAATGTATGCCATGATCTTCTCCAGAATGCATGTCTCTACTGTTGGAGTAGGCTAGGTACTTAAAACATGTTGGGTAATTTGAGATAAATGATTCAAGATATGGAATAACTGACAAGTCACCAAGAGTGGCATTATTAGTAACCTCCTTAAGGTTGACACTTTGTTATCTTCTCATGACTTTAGAGAGAGAGGTCTTATATGTGTAGGGGCAACTTGCAGAACTGCCTGGGGTTACAGAGAACTGAAAGCAAACTCCATCTGTTGACATACTTCATGTTTATTATGTAGCTCACAAAAACACTTTTTTTTCTACCCAAGTGAAAACTTCTTCCTAGTTTTAGGTTGCTTACGTGTTCAGAGTTCCACAGAACATGCAAGTACTCTCCCTAGGATTGACATCTCATGCAGCAGACATTCTCGGGGGCCTTCTTGAAACAAGAGATGTCTTTGACACACTCTCCTTTTCAGGTTTCTATGGCCATATATTTTGAGTTTCTGACATTCTAGAACCTTCTTTATCTTGCCCCTCTCTTCTTGACTTTGCTCATGAAGTCCGGTTGTTCACTATCAGTTTGAAAGCTCGATTCTCTTTTCATTATTACTGTACCTGTTATTTCAATTACCTCCTACACAATAAGGAGTAACAACTGTGCCTTTTTACCCAGACTCCATGCAAAATTCTTCCTATCCATCTTTACTTACCACACAGTGCAAGTCTTCTGATGACTACCAATGTCCGACTTGGGAAGCTAGCTTGACCATCCAATATTCTCCTCACAGACTTGGAACATGGATTGCTGACCCATGAGCCTGTTTCTGAAAATTACTTTCTCTGACAACTGCAAAGTCCAGGGGTATATGCACCCCCTTCTAGGAAGTCAACAGGAACCAAGTAGTTGATCAAAGAATGTAAAAACCATATATTCCTCCTTCAATTTTTAATATTCTGAGACACATACAGATTCCCATGTAGAAACTGGCCAGTGTGTGTGTGTGTGTGTGTGTGTGTGTGTGTAAGAGAGAGTGAAGATCCCTCTTTCCTCATATTTTCATAGGGGTGCTTTCTTGACAACTCTGTCATAAACTCACACTAAATTCTTCATTTAAACCTTTACCATAGGAATTCACAGACAACACCACGATGAAATGCATCCCCATTCTTATAAACTCTTCCACATTTTTGTCTTTTCTACAAATATTTGCTACATCAAAGTCTCAGACTGGGGGGTGGGGTGCAGCTTAGTCTGGCATACACAAGGTCCTGTGTTCATTCCTGGTCATCCAAATATGAGCAAGCAATAATACCACCTCAATGAATAACGCCATCATTTTCCCAATTACTCAAGTGAGATAACTGAGAGTCATCCTCCATACAGTCTCTGTATATCATTCTGCAGGTTCACATAGATCCTTCTTAAATAGCTTCAGGTGAATCTTCTTTTTTCTATTGTTATTGGTGTTTGTCACTTAAACATCTCCTGTCTCAAAAAATATTGTATTGTGGTCCAATTAATGAAACAAAGCTAAATGTGGATCACCTCCCTGACAGCTCTGAGAGTAGTCGGAGGCAGATGGAACATTCTATCATTGGCTGTATCCAAGAATAACCTCATTCAGGGTTCCAAATCCTCACCAGTTTCAACAGAATTATCAGTTTCTATCTCTGCCATGCTGGGACAAAGACTGGAAACCCCATTTTTACCGCTACTATGTGTCTTTGCTCCCCTAAGGCAGGTGAAGATCCTTGGAGTCTGTTACTCTTCATTTTCTGTGTCTCTTTCAGCCTAAGTCTTCCAATGTATGGTCACTTGCCAAATATTTGCTGAATGAATCAATAAGCCAGTAAATAAATCTTTTAAAGGCAGAAATGAATCAAAAAAAATGAAAGGAAGGGAGATATGCTAAAAAGGAAAATAGAGTGGGAGGGGAAAGCAGTATCTAGCCCGTATGAGGGTCTTGTCCCTTGCATTGAATTGATGCCATGCTGAATAATCTATTTTAGGAGATAAGAGGGATGCTGGCAAAGTTCTGGAAAACAAGACTTTAAATTATAGCTACATTTTTCTAGTTTGGAATTTCCAAGAGGGATCACAATACCAGTTTGTGCAGTGAGGTAGTTTCTACAACAGAGAGGAATAAATAAATACTAATTAATGATAATAATTAAGGAGGGAGAAGTAGGTAGAAGACACAACTGGAATAGTTAAGCAGATTTCTGCTAAGTCCTTTTCTAAAATGCGAGTTCTCTATCATTAGCCTGCCTATTGTATCATAATTTCTTCTTTTAGAAAAATAAAGCTAATAAATTAAAAAATCGATGTTCATGTCCTATATCAATCACATACTATTGGTGTGACTGTGGAGGGGCTGCTTGACCTCTCTGAGCTTGCACATCTGTGTCTGTAAGAAACAGCCTCAGCCTCCAACTAGATGATGGTCACAACCATTTCTAGCTCTAAACTCCTGTTCCATTTTATCCCATACTATTTTTAGTTCTCCCCATGCCTGTCAATCCAGTGCTTTCTGCAAACTGGAAAATGAATTCAAACTGGCTAATGTTTTATTAGAGTCATCTAAAAATAAACTTTGTAGCAGCGACTAGGAAACTTCTCTATGGAAACAATATGTGCCCATGAGCCAGAAGCTCCTTTCTGTAGGAACCATTTTCTGTCCGATTCTTTGTTACCTCTGAAAATGTGTGCTTCCCAACCAGAGATAAGGAGGAGAGCCACAAACTTATTCACCTCACTGACATATAGAGAAAAAGAAAGAACACATAATGTGTGGATTTGTGGCAAGTGTTTGCTACTTGTGGTTGTACTTAGTGGAAGTCTGAAAAATAATTGGATCAGAAACTGAAATCCAGTAGGTTTCATCAGGCACTAATTATACTAATAAAATGGTCTGTCTGTCTTTAAATTCTGCCTCAATTCAAAGTAAACTGTAATTTACCTTCCTGTGATTAAGCAGGTAGGGCATGGTAAATGTCCTAGGAACATAAGTTCGCACTATTTACTAATAACTGCATGCCATTTTGTCTATTAAAATATGAATGTTTTAATTTTTAACTTAACATCTTTACCCTATTTCTTCCTCCCAACTCCTTCCAAATCCCTATCTTCCTTTGTTTTTTATTTATTTATTTATTTATTAAGATGAGATTATAACCAAGCATATACATCCTGGTCTTCTAGCTCTTACCATCTCTCCACCCCTTTCCCCCCAAATTCTGAGGTGTTTCCTGAGCCATAGGTGTGGGAGTCCTGTTTTAAATGGCGGTAGACATCCAGAAGTCAGTTTATTTCTGATTTTTGACCAGTTGAAGGTTTCTACAAATGTTCCTTGCCTGCTGAAAAAGGAAGCTTCGATGAGGGGTAAAAGCTATACAACATATGTCTGGGTTTAAGGACTAAAGAGGAAATTTAGGGGTTCTTTATAAAGTCAGTTTGATGGTGTTTTGCTGGGGCAAACATGTAAAGGAATGTTTCATTACAGTAAAAAAAGGTGTGAAAGCCTAAGGCAGAGTCGTGAAGGAATGTTTTGCTGAAGCAGACACAGGAGAGAGGATGTTCTGCTAAAGCAAGCACATGAAACTGCATGTGATTAAAGATACTTTGCTAACTACACACATGCATTGGTCAGCATTTCATTGTGTAGTTGAGCTGCGTTTGTTAGGACTGCATAGAGAGGAACACACCAAAAACCATCTGGTGGTGTGCTACAATTTCTTGCTACTTCTGAACACTCAGTCTGATTGGATGCACATGCTGAGGCAAGACCTGTGCTGAGGCAAGGCATGTGGAGGGCCCATGATGTTTGGAGGGTATGAATAGGACTCCACAGAGAGACGGAGACAGAGCTTGGCTTGCTGGCACAGCTAGCCTTGCAATGTTTGTGGGTCTCGATTCTTCAGTGATCTTCACTTTCCTGAGAGAGGCACAGCTGAGAGTTTCTCCTCGAGTTCCTGTTTGTCCTTCCTGCTGACTGGAGCAGAAGCTGAGGCCTGGCTGTCTTTGCTATGTTGTGCCACCACTGTTACTAACCCAACTCTACAGAAATGGACTGTTGGGGTATCTGTGAGGTGTTTATGAGTGGATTGAGCTGCAGCTGCCAAACTATGAAGTGAACTACCGATTTCTATACAACACAGATGGGAGTTGCTCCAAAGAACCTTTCTAAACAGGTCTACTTCCCTGTATCCTTGTTTCTTTTCTTTTCTACTACCTCTGGTAGTAGTGGGCTGCAAGAGAGTTTAAAGTTTTTAAGAACCATCATTAAAAGTAAGGTTTTAAAAAAATTAAAGTTACAAAGAATAAATATTAAGAATGTAATAAGGGATTATATTGGCTTAGGAAACTGGCAGTAGTGGGTTCTCATACAGGTTCTATCGCTTTACCGGTATAGGCAGTTAGATGAATTTACAGTGCTAACAAAACATGAATTCCCTCCTATTGAACAGATCTTAAGCACAATTAGGTAATTGCTGGTTACCCTTGGGATATAAGTTCCACTATTGCATATATCAGGATATCTTGCCATGCTGGTCATTGCTGTAGTCCCTTAGTATTAAAGCTGGATAGGACATTGATTGTTTTCCTTCCACAAGAACTTGCATGGCTCCTTCTGAAACTATGAAGCAAGCTCTCAGTAAGGACGCTTCCAAGTCACTTCCAATTGGTTCCTATAGGAAATCACCTTTTGTGGGGTAAGTAACCAAGAGCAATGACAATAGCCTATATTATTTTGCAGGACTCTTAAAATCTTCTGGCCAACAGATATATATAGTGTTAATGTACAGGAGACCAGAATTTCTATTTCCATTCTCCCTTATTTAACAGAAAACACTCACAGTAACTTTAATCTCATGAGCAAATGTACCCCCTCTTTTTGAGAAAAATGGAATATAAAAGAGAATTGCATGAAAAACAAAAAGATTGGACCATATGTAATATGAGCTACCCAGTAGACTTCCTGAGGCATGACAGATAAAGAAACCTAAGTTAGAGATCAGAGAAATATAGCAAAAAAAATTATAGCAGCAACCTATGTTGTTCCTGACAAGGTAAATGAAACCTTGTTACTCCTTGTTTCAGGGGACTCCTTCCAGATATGATAGAAGCCAAATAGCTCTCTACAAATTCTTACCATTGATAATATTAGAATGGTCTGGAAGTTTTGTTTTAAAGTCTTCCTCCTTTGCAAGTAGAGAATGTCAGATGTTACATGTTATATTTCTTGGTTATATGTCCTGCAGTGTGGTAAAAGCAGAATAGCTGACTCCTGTCAAGTTGCTTCCTGCTTGGCCTCTCTGTATTCCTAAAGACAAACTTTCTGGGAATATTCTGTTCCCTATGTAGAAGTCTACTTTACAGTTGGCTGGCTTACTTATATTTTCTGTCATAAACTCATTCTTTACACCTCAGTTTTCCAAACTGTTCCATAATCCTCGTTTAAGTAACAATAATGTCTGATAAGACCAGATAGCATTAGGTCACTTAGTTACTGTTGATGAGGTACCATTCACATCAGATCCTGTTCATGCAACAGCATTCTTGTAATTCTGATGTTGGTATATACTCCTCTCAACCTCCTTTAACACAGAGACAGCTATGGCAGGCCCTCACATGCCCTGAACTATTTGCATGTAGGGAACTGGTAACATTATTTCTGTAGAGTGAGAATGAAAGTTAGAGTTTCAGAGTTAGAAAACCAAAGACCAACTGGAAATAAGAAATAGTGTATGTTCAGAGGCCAGATGGCAAGGTTAGAGTCAATGGGCCAAATTTAAATGCAAGGAAACCGTTGTGTATGCCTCCCCTTATTTTATCAGAACTGAAGATTTTTAATGACTTGCACTTCTTGTTACAGAATGCAGAAGTGTCCTTTGGAGCCAAATCAAAGAGAATGGCTAGGAAGCAAGCAATTTGGGTAACCAGTCTAGAAGCTTCATTTCCACCTGACCTTTTCTTGAGTCTAGAACATACATAGCATCCCTTTCCCTTCTCACTTTAATGGACATGTCTAAGAAGCAGCTGAGGTAGCAGCACTGTAAGGAATGCACAAATTGGACCATCCCCCAAAAGGATTAGTCTCTAATCCTGCTGACCAGGTGCCCATGCAGTGAGGTTGCCTATTGTGAAAACCCAACACCTACTATCTCAACATAATTGCAATTTTTAGGAGCTTTAAATGAAGTATTTTATTTATCTATGAAAATATAAACAGAATAAGCCACAGTCATGTTGATAGAAATTATATTACATTAAAATTCTCCATCTTCTTAAATTTTTTTTATTAGTGATCATTAAATATTTTTATCCTCTCCCAACCCTTTTAATGAAAATATCCACAATAAGGCTCATGAGGAGTAAAAAGACCATGCTTTAATATAATAAGACTGTACTTACTTTGCTCACAAATGGGCCATGGTGTTTTATACTTGCTAAGAACTCAATTTGAACAGTGAAAAAAATGGTCTTATGGGGCTTATTTTATTTTTAAAGACGTCTGTAACTGAAGATCATTCCTTTTGTTTGTTGAGTAGTTTTCTCCCTCACATATATAACAATGCCTATCAATGAGCTGTGAAAGGAATTGACTACCTTTTATCTTTCTTCTCTGTCTCTGTCTCAGTTTCTTATTTTTCCACTATCTCTTTCATCTGCCAGATGTAGCAGCTTGCTTCAGTTGGAGAGTCTGTCAAGTAATGATTCAGAATTGACTTCTCTCTGGAGTCGTCGTCCCTATGCCTACATTCAGATGTGCCACATATAACACTTTAAACTTTGGAAACATTTGACACAATATAGGAATTGAACTATTTTGGTAATGAGATATTCAATTAATGTATAATTGGTTCATCATATAACCAACATGTTTGATGTGATTGTTAACAAGTGAAATAATCTAATCTATATCACTATCAAATGTTATCCTTTTTGTAAGAATAAAGAGTAGGACAGTAAACTGATAAAACATTATGATCTGCAGACATTTAATTAAACATAGATTATTATAATTTTGTAGATTTCACTTTGTGTTATGTAGCCACTGATGGGTGTGTGTGTGTGTGTGTGTGTGTGTGTATGCATGTGTGGTTAATGCGGGGGGATTTTTATCTCCTTCGTCTTGTTACATTTTTTTCTTACATGCCCTGTGCTTATTGTTCTCTTGTTCCAGAGACTTTATATGGTCAATCTGACTTTTTAAAAAATTATTATACATTTATATAGTTAATCTGTCTTTAGATTTATTACTATATAGTCTCAGATCCCTCTATGCCATGGGTCCTCAGTGGAAAACATATCATGACCAGGGGATGCATACTGTTTCTGGAGAACATGTGAGCAGAATAAAGCACAGCCATATACAGTGGAGTGAAGATTTCCCAAGATAGGTGAGGTAACTGGGAGAATCTTGGCGGTCCCTTACTGTGTTGAAAATGAGTGAGAGGCAGAGAAACATTGCTTTGAATTGCTGTCATATACTTCATGTGCATCTGTGTGTTTTTTTCCCATCTCACTTACAGCTATTGAAGAGCAGAGACTGTATCTTCTATGTCTGCTGAATGGTTAGTCCATCTGTGCAAAGGTCCTAACAATTTTGTAGCTCATCTTCCAGGGAAGACACAGTGTTTAATTGTATGCAAACTTCAATTATACAAACATAAAAATACCATAATACACGTTCAAGTTTCATACTTTGAAATGATGTTAATTCCTTCAAATTAAGAATTTATGAAGACAGTCTGGCAAGATAGCACAAGGTTTAAAGGGTGAAGAGAGTGTGAGGCCCTGAGTTTTATTCACCTGGTAGAATGGTAGAAGGAGAGGACTTAGTTCTCATAAGATGTCCTCTGATCTCCATGTGTGTCTTGAGGTGTGTGTGTACACATAGATGCACATAAAAATAAATATAATTAATTAAAAATTTAAATTGCCAAGATTTTCATGGTTTGAAAACTAGTAAGCCAAGTGAACTCTTAACGTTTATTGCCAGGTGGTCATACTGTAGGTATGGAAATTCCTGCCATGACATGGTTCTACAAACCAGCTTGCACAAGATCTCTAAGAATGCCTATTTCCAGCAAAATTCATAATCCATATACTAGAATGAATCTTTCAAAGTACATCTATATGAATCTTTCAAAGTACATCTATGAGAATTTATTATAGGAAATATATATATATATATATATACATATATATATATATATATAGTTTTGTTCTGTTTTATTAATCATTTTATTAATTTATATTTCAAATGATATTCCCCTTCCCAGTTTCCCCTGTGCAAATCCCCATCCCTTTTTACATAGAAAGTTTAGAAATAGTTGAAAACATACTGATTAGATATAAAGGCATACAACAGAATACATATTGATGATTAAGTTAACATGTTCATTCTTCTTTATTGATTATTATGGAGAATTTGCATATGCTATTTTTTCCTCTGTTGTATATAATGTTTATATAAACAGAATTTATAATACATAGTTAGCTGAGGTAAGGATAAAGAAGAACACCTTAATATATCCAAAAATGGTATCTAGGAGATTAGGGATATGGCTTAATTTGTAGAATGTTTGCCTAGCATGCACAAAGTCCCAGCATAATTTCCAACACTACATAAACCCATTGTGCTGGTGCACACCCTCAATCCTAGCTACCCAGAAGCAGAGGTAAGAAGATCAGAAGCTCAAGATCATCTTCAACCATGCAAAATAAAATTCAAACAAAATACTGAGTTCTTAGCACCCTCATAAATGACTGCACACAGTAGATATGAAAATAAATTAGGTGATCAATGAGCACAGGGCTCTGATTAGAGCATTACAGTTACACGAAATGCTCAAAAATTAACAAGTACCTAATGTTGTAACAGTCTATGTTCCACTTTTCACAGACATACACTACTTTAGTGTTTGATGGGGAGTTTGGGAAGCATCCCACAGAAACTCAAGTGGCAGCACATGGTGCAATACCACAACAGGGATGAGAAGATCCAATTTCAGTTTCTTCCATTTACTAACAATGAGATTTAGAGCAAGAACCTTGTATCTCCAGACTGAAATCTCTTCATTAGTGAAGTGTTCCCCTAAAGCCAACTTCCAAGCTATAAGCATTAATTAGTTTTATGCTCAATAAAAGGTTCCCAGCCCTTTCTTGTGATAACTGATGGATTTGTATCTCCGAGCTTAGCATCAGGGATGCTGTTTCCATGGTCTTGATATCTCTGCTTCTGAAGTTTATACAGTGAACACAGACTGTACAAAAATCCTGTACTTAAACCAGGGGATGCCTGCCAAAATCAACCACACTCCTATAATATTATGATCTTGGGTCTATTTTTAAAAAATGAATTCAACTTCAAATGCAATTCAATACAATGTATAAAACGTTTGTTTGGCATGGTTTGAAGAAAAGAATGATAATTCCTTAATGTTCAAGGTGCTAGTAATTAACAATCAGAACATGTAAGTATAAAATAAACAGTAAGGGGGGAGAAATTTCCAACTGAATATGCTCAGGACAAGAGTATACAAGAAAGATATACAGTCATAAATATTCACAATGGGAATAGTTCAAAACCGAAACAACAACAATAAATCAAACTAAACAAACAAACAAAACAGGAGATACAGGGGTATGGAGAAATGGAAGCACTACTTTGGAATGCTTGAATCCTAGACTGGAAGAGGCACTTTGGTTATTCTCCTTGAACCCTTTGTCTGTCAACCACCTGCTGATGGAAAAGCCAACATATCAGACAGTCCATTCTTTATTTAATGTTTGTGTCAGGCTGATCTGATGTTGACTTTCTGCATATTCTTCTTGTGTTTTCTACTACAGTCTACCGAGAGAGCTAAAGAAAGCTAGTGGGAACCCTTTTTCACAAGACCTCTTTTAAGACAAACAAGATCATCTGCAAGTTGTCTGTTCACCTGGATAACTGTTCTTAATACCTTCTATCAGTGGTGTCACAAGAATTTCTGGCTAGCTATACCATTTCATCCAACTAACCATCTTAACCTCTGCTCAAAATGTAGCCTTATTTCTTAAACTTCTCAGATTTGAATAACTCGAAGTTGAGCATCCTGTAGGAAAGACTGTCAGGAATCATGTTAAAAATAGAGAAATTCTAAAATGCACACCCCATGTCACTGCAGTAGAAAGTATAACCCTGGACCAGTCGGGGAAACGTCAAGATTAATATTAAAGCTTTAGATATGGAAGGGTTCTTATAGGGAAGATTGTTGGTAATACATTTTTCTAAATACTCACAGCCAAGAGTTAAAAGAGAGCAAGAGAAATGAAACTAGCATGGGAAGAATATAGTGAAAACACAATCACTGAAGCAAGAATAATGGAATTAAAACTAATGGGAAAGGATCTGGAGCTCCAAAAGAAGAATGCTGCTTAGAAAAAAAAAAGAGATGATGCACCGAGAAGATGGAAAGAAGCAGGGAGGAAGAAAGGCAGAGCCAGCCAAAACCAAGATGAACTGACCATCATAGTGGCTTCCAAATGAAATGATTGTGAACAAAATGAAGGCAATGTAATGAGGGGAAGACATATTCAACACAACAATCTTGCCTCCAAGTTGTGCTTAAAATACTGCCATACAACCATGTGACTTGGAAGAAAATGACTTACTGTGCACTGAGCAGGCTCTACTGCTGCAGTCTGGCACTGCTAGGAGAAGAGAGTCCCAACTGCCATCTGGAGAGAGCCCAAGGTTTTCATGCCCTGATAGAAAGTACAAACTGCTCAAAGAAAAATTGAAAGATCAGTTTTTGTGTTGCTATTTAATCTCCTCTTCCAGTACAGGAAAGGTTCTCTAGGTGAAGCATATGCAGTGGAACACTAGTCCATACTAGCAGTACCTGCTTGTGTATGACCCTTACATATGCATCTAGAATCTCCCTTCTTGACCCTACAGCTCACTCAGCAGAGACAAGAGTCTTCAACATGCCTCGGGCTTCACCCAGATATGGCGCTTTGTCATCTGTCTGCTATGCTAATCTTCAGAGCCTTCAACTGGCATATTAACATAGAAGTCCTAGAAAATAGAGATTCAGTGGTTCCCTAAAAGCTGAAACTAAATAATGGCATTAGCTAGACTAGCCATCTAAATCTAATACATGGAGAGGAAAGGTGTGTGGAAAGATTAAGGCTTTACATGCAATCTATAAACCAGAGAGGGGGTGGACAATGATAATGGGGTTCAAGATCTCTATATTGTTCTGTCCCTGGAGAGAAGGCTATAGATGGAAGCAGAAAGAGTCACTGTCATAAGCAACCTTGGGAAAACGCACAGTACACAGATGACAAAAACTGACACTGGCTGAAGTGCAAAGGATATCCCCCCCCCACTTTGTTTTTCAAACAGCTCTGATTCAACCATGATGAAACAAGGACAAGAGGCTCTCAGATATCTGAGGTCAACACTGCAGCAGCAATGAATGCTTTCCCATATGTATATCAGCAGAGGAGAAGCATGAGTGGACTCCTAAACAGGCTCTTAAGACTGGGCCAAGAGACACAGTAGTAGAACACATTGCTACTGCATGGTGACTAGAGCTGTTGTAGAGGCCACTCAGATACTCCCAAGCCTATCTGGAAAAGATGCTGCAGGGAAATGCGTGACTAATTGTGAGCTGACTAAACACAGAGACCACTTTTGAATTTACAGAGGGAACTGAAGTCATTCCACTGATCTCTGCTCAAGAACTGCTAATGTTATCCTGAAACTATTAACACAGTTCCTGATTTTTAAAAAATCCTGAGAAGGTATACATATGATATACCCTTATAAGTGGGGATAATCCCATTCAATTTTTTGAATGTGAATTTCAAATCTTTCATAAAGGTATTTCTTAGACACCCAGTCTATATTTAGTGAGATAATAAGAGCCATGACTATATTCAGACCATTTGAGAATCAAACAGATTATTCAAATGAAAGCTCTAGGGGACTATACAACATTATAAAAAGCATACCTCACAAAATTAAGTATGAAGCAGCTGCAATGTAGAACAAACAAAATCAAACTCGATAATCAGAAATTAAAGGTCAGCTGAAGACAGAGGATCATGAAATTGAAAACAAGAGATAAAATATGATTGACTTAGACGGGAAATATGGAAAATATCTTAGAACTCCCTTCTCTTCCTTCATCACTTCTTTAATTATCTCTGTTTTTATTTTCTCTGATAATTTTATAAAGGTATATAATATATTTGCATTATATCTGCCACCCTTCCACATCTATAAACATGAAAAATAAAATATAATAATGGAGCCATAGGAGACAACCTGCAGTTCATTTATGATATAGAATATTTGGAGATGATGTCCAACATTCAAAACTTTGGACATGGTGAGAGTCTATTTATGCTACATTTCACAGAGTAATCTGGGCCTTGGTTCTTCTAAAAAAATGGCCACATTTTGTTTGTGATTGTGCAGGTAATGGTATGCAACGTATTGGCATCCTTCTGACATTCACCATGCTCCTGGTTGAAATGAGCACCACTGCACTCTGAAGCTGGGGGAAATAAACCAGTGAATACAACTACAGGTCCTAGACACAGCCCCTGCCATCTCACCATTCACAATATGCAGCCCCACTTCCAGAGCCACAAAGTCCCAATATTTATGCTGCAAAGTTGCCAACTAGGTTTAACTCATGGAACTCAAATGAATCACAGGGTTGAGGGGTTTCCTCCACTTCAACTATGGAATTGCCTAGGAATCATTCCATATGTGAAACATTCTTCTTTTAATAAGAAGTGACAAATTACTAACCATTGATTCCTTGATTTTTTTCCCACAGGAAGGAAAAACAATCCCATATGGGAATGTATAACCTCGGTTCTCCTGCACTGCCTCATTTGAATCTATTTTTCCACTGTTGTGATTTCTCTTGGTCCTTGATAGTTTTTCTTCTATCAAAATTGGCATGTTGTGCAGCCAACAAGCTACTACCTTGGCTAGAAGTCCCTGTGCTAGAAGAATTTAATGATCTTCTTGGGACTACAGGCCACAGCTGTTTTTTTTTTCTGCCCCAATTCTATCTGTTTGTCTTCTAATTTACCATGGCTGAATTTCTTACACTGTGTCTTTCTAAAATCTGTTACTAGAACCTTCCAATTGTATTAATTTAAACAAGAGAAGAATTTAGTCTTTTGTATTTTCCTCTCAATAGCTCATTAAAACGAAACAAATCAAATCAAAACAAAACAAAAGTCACTTTTCCAATGGAGTAGAACAATTTTGTTCTGATTCTGGAGTGCTAGCAATTGAACCCAGGGGTTTATGCATTCTAAGTAAGCACTCTACACTATGAAACCATATACCCCCAACCTGAGAATGGCTGTCATAATGACATATTAGTAGTGATCAAAATATTAAAATAGAAGAATAGAGATAGTAGGTCAGGATACACAAGTAAGTAAGTCAGGATGCACAGGTAATTAGGCTGCAATTCAACCATGTATAGTTATCTCCTCATCGAAAACTTTTACCAAAATTGGAGTCACAGAAAATATCCTCAGAAGTCAAGGTCAGTGAAACAACAGTAAAATTAACAGTAAAGAGAAAGAAAAGGCTACTTATTTGATGTTGCCACACTGGGGAGAAAGACAAAGAGATCCGTACCCCACTCCACCCCAGTCCATCTTCAGGATTCTTATTGAAGTAAGAATCAAGTTTAAATAGAGAGTCAGAGATGCACACCTAAGCTGTTCTGGTCAAGATAACCACAGCTGATCTGTCATTGTCTAGACTTCAGTTTATTCTTGTAAGGTGGTCTAACAAGGTTTAGAACTATGTGAAATTTCTTTTCCAGTAGTCAGCTCCCCACCACTGCTGGTATCCTTTCCTTTTCCCAGCAGGAGATTTTGGTAGGCAATCCCCATTTCTGTGGGCTCATTCCAATAATCTGATAGTCTTATTGAGAAACACAAGTGTCTCCTCAGAGTATATTCATTTCTGCTGGGCTGGTTACAACACAACTACACATGTACATCTTTTAGAGAACAAACTCTTCAAATATTGATTTGTAATATAATAATCCCTGCCTGTTTTCAAGAACAGCTGAAGATTTTCCAGTTGTGGGAAAAAAGAAAGAAAAGAAGAAGAAATGAAACCCATAGCTCTTATCATTGCCCTGTTAAAATATGGCTATCATCTCTCCTTTGTTCCTCTTTGTCATACTTTAATCTCAACAATAACTATTCTTCAGGAATAATCTGTAGCCTACAAGGTTTTATCTTGATTTCATTTTAAAAATTCCTTGAATGGTTCAAATTTGTAAAAGTTCTGCTTACATTTTTTTTCATATCCTTTTGAGAATTCTAGGTATTCACCAAATGAGAGTAAAGGTTCTACCATTTCCATTGATGATTAACTGTGGAAAATAAGGGACAAATTCCAGTGCCTCACACTTTAACAATCTAGAGAAAGCACAAGTGTTGGACAGTGAATTCCAGAAGCCAATGTGTTTTTGCAGACTCTAAGAGTCATCCTTGCAAAAAATCCATTATTTATTCATCCTAGTTTAAATATCTTATGATCTCTACTTTAGTTCTCATAATCATATTTTTTGAATGATGCAATCCGAGAAGCGGCATTCTGGTGCTATGTTGACACTCACTACATAAAAAGTCGCCCTCAACACCAAGATCATGCTCTCTGCAAAAAGGTGTGGAGTTAGAAATGAATAAAAGAGAAAATGGGAGTAATTTATAGCAATGCTTATGGTACATTCCATTGGGAACTCACTTATCTCAAAACATTAAAGCAGATTCCCTTAGAATTGCACACTCTATACTCAGTGTTTACCAAGCAAGCTAGCTTTTTAAAAAGAGTTATTGGAATAAAATAGCCATGAGCATTGCTGGGGCTTGATGATTCACAGACCAAAGCTAGACATCCTTTTAGCTAAAAGACAAGGAAGATATACTTTGTTTCTTTTATGGGTTCAGCAAGGGACCTGCTGGGATCCCTTGTAAGAAAATCACACTTGCCCATAACACTAGCCCTCTTCAAGCCTGATATAATCACATGATTAGCCTTAGGCTTATCAGTACTATAAACCATAAGGTAGTCTACCAATGTTCTTTAGAAATCAAGAAGCTATGAGTACTTTATCAGTAAGATCGTGATAACATTTAAAAATTAGGGGTGATGGTTTTATTCCTGTACTTCCAGCACTTTCAGGGATAAGCAGAGGAGATTGCTAGTTTGAGGCTAGAATGTGTTACATAAGAAAAATATGGATTCATAAATAAAATGAAATAAAGACAATACACACACAAGGGGAGATATTAGTCCATCCCTCCCTCTCTCACACGTTTATCCAGCATTCACTGTGGTACCATGTACAGTGTGCTTTTTAAAGTTGCAGATAGAGAGTTGTCACTTAATGAAACAGACAAAGACTGTCAAAGTATCCACCCTAATGAATATGTTACACCATGGGGCCCTTTTGCTTAGCAAAATGAACTCAGAAGTAACATGGACCTACGATTTGTAAAGTGTCTCTCAACTGGTACACCATGCAGGATCCTATGGAAAGAACCTATGACCTCATTGTTACTTGTCAAACAAATGTTTAGACACTCCACATCTCCATCTGAAGGAGGAGATCAGAAATTGTTCCATAGAGTTACTGCTATAAACTGAAATTTATTAACATTTATAAGATGTAACAAGTGCCCAACTCCATATATTTTCACGAACACTCCAGGCAGCTGATACTTAGCCCTGGGTACCTAGTGTGATAACAAGTCTACAAGGACCTTGAGAAACAACCAGAGTGAAATAGGAAGATTCAGTTACGTGGTACTGTTAGCTCATTGGTTTGTGAGGAGTCAGCTGCAAGCTTCACAGTGACAGGAATTATACCAGTCACTACCTGTGAGGGAGGTGAGCAGCCTGGAGCCTAGCAAGGCTTTAAGGTCTAAGCTGATCTCTGTTGTCTTCTTAAGCAAGCTAGTTGTCTAATGCCACTGACAGTTCCAATCAACAGGCATCCTCAAAAAGCTAACAGTAGCTAATACTTAATAATATCACCCCATATATTAGACATGAGCTCAATACTGTGGCTTGAAGTCTGGTCTTGCTTTTGCTGCAGTTTCAATGCCAGTTTTCTCTAGAACACTTAAGTGTTTGCAGCTGGTTCATAATGTGCCATGTTAGCCATGTAACTGCAGCTGTGCCTCTTGGGATGGCCATACCCACATAATTAGCTGCATGAAGCATCATGCATGAGATCTGGAAGAGTGGTAGTTAATGGTTATTGGTGGAGGTGGGTGTCTTAGGGTTTCTATTGCCACCATCACCAAAAGCAACTTGCAATGGAAAGGTTTATTCCATCTTAAAGCTTATAATCCATCATCCAGAGAAATACCTCAAGGCAAGCACCTAGTTGCAGAGGTCAGAGATGCTCCTGCTTACTAGCTTGCCCCTCATAGCTTACTCATCCTGCTTTCCTATTTAACTCAAGGCTACCTGGCTGAGTGTGGCACAACCCGTAATGTGCTGGCATTTTTCAATTGAAATATGTCTTCCTTCTTCTCAGATATGTCTAGGTTTGTTTCTCTCTCCAGATAGATAGATAGATAGATAGATAGATAGATAGATAGATAGATAGAAAGAAATGAGGTTTAGTAAGAACATTATATACATGTATGCAAATGTCTATGGATATTTTTTACCTGGCCTTTTTTTTAACGCTTGGATAGCAGGTACAAGACAGAAAACACCATGGGAGCTCACACATGTTTAGATGTTGAACCAACTTCCCGAGCTGATTACTCCTAAACCACAGTACAGGTAAGAGCCACATGGCCCCATCTTTCCCCTAGGATCTCTCCCAGTTCCAGTTAGTCCTTGTTTATGCTACTTCACATTTACTCAATTCCTGATACCTTTTCAGCTGACTTCATACCCCAGATGATTATTCAAAAGGAATAACCTCCCATGTGCTAAGACCCGGCTTTCATACAAGTCTATCTCTGAGTTCCATATCCATTACTGAGCTCTGGTAGACATGTGTTCATTTCAAAACTTATTTCTCTAAGGGGATCTGTCCTCATTCAAAGATGATGGGAAGAATCTCAGAGAAGGAATTGTTATTTTTTCTTTTTTCTTTTTTTTTAATGGGAAGAATCTCAGAGAAGGAATTGTTACTTTTTTCTTTTTTTTATTCTTTTTGGATGTGTATACAGATCTACAATTCATATAACATAAAACTTTTAAGTAGATACTTCAGGGGTTTTCAGCTTATTCACCATAGAGTGCAACTAGCACCTCTATCAAAAGATAGGTAAAGCTTTGTGTGCACTTGGGGTAGAAGTGAGACAGTTTAATTAGCTACTTAGCAAACTCATCACCAATGCATTGTATGATTGTTGTAATTTAAAATTACTTTTATTGTTTAAGAATTTCATATATGCATGTGCTGTGCTTTGAACAAATATACTCCCCCATTCTCTCCCCTCCAATTCCTTCCCTATCCATCTCATCAATATTATCTCCAAATTATTTGGTTTCTTGTTGTATTGTTTTTGTCTGTTTGTTTTTCAGGAGAAAGAGATAAAAGGGACATAAGAATATGTTGGGTAGAGATGTAGGCAGAGTCTGGAAGGAATGGGGGAAGTAGAAAATGATCAGGGTGTCTTATATGAGACATTTCTCCAAAGGTAGGAAACTTTAGGATCTCGTAGATATTAGCAGTTTGCTTTATCCATTGCTGTCCTTAGATGCTGGCTATTACCCATCTGCTTTCTGTCCCAATCAGTTTGTCTACTCTAGATATTTCATCTAAATAAAATGGGATACATGTCTTCCTTTCTACCTGCTTTTAAAAAATTTAACATGATGTCTTCAAAGTTCATCCACATTACAAAATGTTGCAATATTTCATGTCTCTTTCTAACTGGATAAATTATGCCACCTGGACACACTACATTGATTTTTATCTTTATGTCAGCGTATACATGTACTGAGATTGCTTTGGATGCAGAACAACACTGAACCATAGTCATATGAAAACTCACGTATGATGCTCTGTTTCATGTTGTTTTCAACCAGTTTGAATTTACTCCAAATAATGAAATCCCCGGGTCTTATGCTTATTCTGTGTTTAACGTACTGAGAAACTGCCTAACTCCACTCGAGAGTGTCTGTCTCCTGTTAGTCTCAATAAGAATACAAATCTATGACATTGTTACTGCGTTTTCTTTATTTCTATTCTCATTCTCATTCTCTCTCCACCTTTCTGCTATAATTACTTTTCAGGTATGTGGAATGCAAAGGGTACCTGATTACTTCTCTCTCCGTATATTTCCATGTATAGTACTAGGTGACCATGGTAAAGAGTTTGCTGTCTACCATCCAGTTTCAGGCCTGTCCAACTTGTGACCCACTGACTGTCTACATTCCAGGTTTTTTATGAATATAGCCCAGGACAATTATAAAGCATAGCACGTTACAAGGTCAGAATGGAAATCTGTGGTAGAGGCAATGATTTCCTTGTCTGTCTTTTGTTTCCACCCTAGAACTTAGAGGAAAATAAGAAAAGTAATGATCAGTGTGCTTTTTCTACACAATGCTGTATATTGAGGAAATTCTTCTATCATACTGTAGAATCCATACCCTTTCAGAAAGAAGACACCTAAAGTCTCCATGTCAGCTTACCAATAAATAGGCTCTGGAACTCAGAGGAGGAACGAATTGCCATGTTCAAGTTTGTTCAGCAATTAAAAAAAAGAAGCCTCCCAACTTGTGAATGGATACTTGTAATACTCTATTAAACTAAGCATAATAGATCATTAAAAGGAAGGATGGGCATCATGTATGAACATTGTACAGCTACATACAGACAAAAAGACATAGATCAAGATACTCATACATATAAAATAATGCTAGTAATAAATAAATAAATAGGTATTCATCTCATACAAGATTCATGTTAGTCCACAAGACAAATAATGTCATACTAGTTGGTTTCTTTTTTAGTATAGTTTTTATTCAAAAGTATAGCTATCAAAAGCCACACAGCAGAGTGGGGCCAGAGCTGGGAAATATCTTTGTCCACTTTTTAATCCCTGCTCCCCTCTCTTTCTTTCTTAGTTCATTATAACTATAACATTTAAGGTGAAAGCAACAGCCTAGTTAGGTGAGTGATTCATATCTACAATCCTAACCTTGGACTCTGGCTCCAAAAAGCATATCCAAGCAGACACCACAGAACCCAAAACAATTAAGCAAGGCAGCAGACAAAACCAAAATGAGTTGTTTAGAAATATCCATACATCAGCATCACTTATGTAATCATTTAGAAAGCAGTTATCCCCTTTAAAATTTTTTCATTGTATATCTTTAAAGGAAAGTATGGAAAAATTAAAGGATTTTGTGTAACAACACTTGTAAGTATGGAGGTTTTAGGAATTAGCCGAACAACACTGGAAACGTACCAAATTTCACTTAACTTTTTCTTAAAAACAAGGTTTCATGTTACTGGCTTTGAGTTTAGTATGCAAATAATGCTAGCCTTGAACTCCTGACAATTCTCTTGCCTTTGCTTCTCTAGTACTGAGACTCTAAGTATAAAAGATTCTGCAAAGGAGGCTACAGTACATTGTTGTGGAGGTCTCTAGTCAATCAAAAAGTTCCAAGGTCCAAGGGAGAATGACTCACAGCAAGGTTACCAAGGAAACCTGCACCTTCTGGAAAAACCAGTAGCTGTAGGAACATGTCATTCGTGTTCCTGAAAACTTGATCTTCTTGAGATATAAGTCAAATCATGAAGAAAAAAAAAAAGAAAGAAAGTCATTCTCCTCATAAAGCCTGACATTTTCAGACTTCCCCGCATGCTGAGGGCCATATACTAGCATATACTTGGGAATGAGAAAGTCACAGGGAATACTCCATGTGTAGTCTCTCAGTATGATTCATTTATATAAATATATGTATTTTTCAAACTCATATATACTTTTTAAACTTGTCATATTCAGTTTCTTTAATGCCAATTATACTTCATTAAATTTCTGCTTTGAATTAAAATTCTTTTGAGGATAGTCTCTAATAGTTACTAAAAGGCAACTTGACAAAAATGGTGTGTGAGGATGAGAGGAAGCATGATAATGTTGTGTCTTTATTGTTCTTAGCATGTATCCATCAGCTTTCTACCACTCTGACAAAACACCTGAGATAAGATGGCTGGAAGGAGGGAAGGTGTATTTTGGCTCACAGTTTGAGGGTTCTCACTCTCCAGTCATTGTCATGGCTCTATTGTCGAGGACCTGTAGCAAGACTGGACATCACAAGGGAACAAGCTGCTCACACATGGCAGCCAGGAGGAGAGAGATAAACGAGGAGACCAAGACTCTGGGGAAGGGCATGTCTCTAATGATCTATTCCTGCAAATAAGCTCCACCTTCTGAAGCATACACCACTTCATAGCACTGCCCTCATTTTGAAGACCAAACTTTCTGCATATGTTTTTCAGGGTGTGGGGCATTTGAGATTAAATTGTTATCATAGCCTTCTATTTTAAGGTGCTCTTATTAAGCCAGCATTTTAAAAGGAGATGTCAACTAGTTTCCAAATTGAAAAAAAAAACAACACTGTTTTGATTTATGTCTTATGTAATTTTATTGTAATTTTATAAAAATTTCTATGTGAACTGAAAATGTAGCTCAAATTAATGATTATCTCTTCAGGAAAGTCTCATTTCTTTGTGTAGTAAATACTTGGGAAAATAAATTTATGTTTATCAAAGAAGGTCATGATTTTTTAAGTTACTTTTTTTTGACAATTTTATACACATGCAGGATACATGTGAAGGGTGAATGCTGGTCATTCTCCCACCTACCATCTCTCATATTTGTTCTACCTCTATCAATAACCCCTTCTCCATTTTCTTGTCCCTTTCCAAGATTCAGGACTTTTGGGTATGCTGTGACTCATTTAGTTTAACTAGGACTACTTCTGTGGCCATTCGATTAGGACTATCCACTGGATTCTGCTGTAGTCACCACTGGGAAGATAATGGAAAGTAATGACTGAAGTCCTACCCCATTTCACTGAATCTTGTCAGTAATAGTTCAGTACTGAGGAGAACAGTCTCTCTGAGTTCCTCTTTCCATAGTTGTGGATATTAGTTTTTAAGGAGAAAGGTAAAAATCAACTTAAAATAGTAACAGATTAACCATATATTTTATAAAGAATCACAGTAAGAAGGTAAGCTATGCTTAATTTTTTTTTCTTTTTAGAGTCTGTGTTAGTCCATATCTATTGTAATGTGATACCATGACCAAGGCAACTCTTATAAAAGAAAGCATTTAATTTGGGGCTTGCATACAGTTTCAGGAAAGGGCTAGTACACTATCATCATAGTGGAGAGCATAGCAGCATGCAGGCAAGACCTGGAACAGTAACACGGATCTATATTCTTATTTGTAGGCAGAGAGAGGGACTAGGAACATATTGTGGGCTTTTGAAATCTCAAATTCCACCTCACAGTGACATACTTCCTCCATCAAGCCACACCTCCTAATCCTTCCAATCATTTCAAACAGTTCCACTCACTAATGACTAGGTATTCAAATATGTGAGTCTACAGAAGCCATTCTTATTCAAACCAACATGGGATCTTTACAAATTAATTATAATTTATTAAGTAATTATTCTTTCTACATCCCATATGAACTTTCTGAAACAGGGTTTTAAAAAGTTGACAAATCACTTATCAAAGATAAATTTCCACTTCACTGCTTTTCATTTTAAAGTATATCATGAATTCTAACTAATTGTGATCTGAGGGGGCATGCCTAGACAGGAAATCACATGTGGTAAAGTACACTTTTTAAATCACTCAGATTTATTTTTCTGGTGGTTTCTAATCTACAGCAAGCTTCTGAAATACCACTGCAGGCACATGGGAAGAAACACATTCTTGTAGGGTGGAAGTGTTAATTAATGTGCATGCCACAGAGAGAACAAGGAAAAGGTTAGAGCGATGCTTCTGCTAATAACACTTCCAAAAATAGAGGCTTTCTGAAACAATGCTTTTTTATGTTAGTTAACATTCTCAAAGCCCTGGGATTAATGCTAAGATACACTGACTAGTTAAAATAGAATCACCTGTGGCACAGAGATTATTTACAGATTCTACATAATTACATCAATTTATTATTTAATGAATTCTATCATTCATACCTCATCAAAAGTAACTCCTCACATGGCACTGTGGTGTGTTTTATCTTCCCAGCATTTTTTGGAGTCACCTGCAGAAGCAGGTTTTAACTTGATGCTCTGATCAGAAAGTGGTAAAATGGTAACAGCATAGCAGGCAACCTACAGTTCTGTTTAATGTTCCACTCCCCAAAGTCACTCAAATTTTTCTTAGCTTCTTCAAGTAAGTGGTACTTTCCTACCTTACAGCCTTGTGAGCTCCTCTATAAAGTTCTCCCATTTTCCTTCAGTAAAGCTCTAGCAAGTCCTTTCCAGACCATCCTGACTGAATCAAGTAGACATATCCATGCAGCTCTCCATTCAGTAGACATTTCTATTCTTTCTCTTCCTTCCTGGTCTGGGTCTCATTTAAGAGGCTACCAATGCAGACACTGGTGTCCCATTTTCTCCCATATTTGGAAAAGCCTGTTAACCACTCACTGAAGGGGGAGAGAATGCAGGAGTCATGGATCTTTCCAAAGAAGAAAAAGAATACTTCATTCTCTTACCACCCAGGACTTCCCTCTTCCTTTGAAGCAACTTCACAATTATCATTACTGGACTTAAGCAACTGGTAAAGAATAATCACGTTTATATCATACCTGACTATACTAACTTTAAACTGTCTATCAGAAAGGCCTGACTTATTTAATCATCACTAACTAACTGCCTTTAGAAAATGGAAGCATCCCACTACTGTGGCTCAGTACCTTCTATTTTCCTCAGAGGACTTATTCATTCTATATTGGTGTAACTATCTTTCTGTGTATGGAGTTCATCTAAATGAATATGCACTTCCTGTCCCTCAGCATGGGACACAGTATTGAGAGCAAATCTGTTGGATGAAAAAATATAAATTTATAAGCACAAAGTCACTATCCCTAGAACTAATTTCTTAGACGAAACCAACTAGGAAGGAAGCAAAGGTACAAGGTTTTACTGAGAAAGTTTTCAAAATTGAATTTCAGAGTCCAACCCAAAACCACTGAGAAGTTCACACATCCGTTCATTTGCTTTCTCATTCACACATTTAGAATCTACTGAGCTGATATGTCTTGAATTATGTACTCGATGCCAGAAACTCTGTGAGATTCAGACAGATGTGATCATCATTGCCATAAAATTTATACTCATCTATGGTCTTTTCCTAGGAAAAACACCAAACATTACTCTGTATATTTGCCACAATCCATACCTAAATACCGGTATGTACTTTTGCTAACTTTTTATGATGAAGCAAAAACTTACATATATGACAGAATCCTGAGCCCAGAGAGAATCCTTACAGATTGTCAAAGCCATCAACTTTCAACTCTTAGTGTTGCTGTCACTTCTCAAACACAACTTATGTGCTAAGTATGAGGACTGATCTTGCTACATGGCCTGGCAAACCCCACAGTGATCCTCAAGGTATCTCTGCACAGTCCTGAGATTTAAGGGAGCATAGGCTGCTAGGAATGGCTTACTCTTTGTTCTTTCAAACACAGAAAGGTAAGGTTCAGTTCTCCAAGAAGATAAAGTTTATACTCCTCTCTGTTATACAAAGATGGAAGTAAAACTGAGATCCCTTATCCATCCCAGCATCTTCTTCGGAAACAGTTTGACTTAAAGAGGATACCCAGTTGTGGAACAGTCTGAGAATCTACTATGAATGTGAAAACATAAAGAGTTTGGGGCTAGAAAGATGGTTCCAACTCTGTTTTTTTGTTTGTTTGTTTGTTTGCTTGCTTGCTTGCTTGCTTTTGTTTTTGTTTTAATGACCACAGTGAGTGTGACTCACATCCTCCTGGAACTCTGGCTCTAGGGCTCCTTTCTGGCCTCCATGGG
>NW_021628197.1:0-23966 GCF_004785775.1 Grammomys surdaster
CTCTCTCTCTCTCTCTCTCTCTCTCTCTCTCTCTCTCTCTCTCTCTCAGTGCTTGGCTGAGAATAAGTGCTTGCTTTCCAAGCCAGAAGGTCCAGAAGACAATTCTCTAAAACTGACCAAGTGATAACATAGACATCACCAGCTCATCTTGCTTTTATTCAGTTTTCTTAAATGAAAAAGAAAAACCAATAGGATAAGAGATTCGCCTTTCTTGGAGTTGCTTTTAGAGTTAAGAAAGTGAATATGCATGAGCCCTAGGTGGCCTGCTCTACAGTGTACAGTTAGCATTCACAGTGCTGGAAATAGTTATAAGACTACCATTAAGACTTTCAAATATTATTTTTTAAAAATGTCTCCTAAAACATTAATTGAATATATAAAAGGTGTTTTGATTTTTTAATGGAATTCTAGAAACTCAAACTTACTTTAAAGGCAACCCAATGAAATTTCCCAAAGACTAAGAGTAAAGTAATACAAAGTAACTTTACTCAGACCATTAAGTCCCCAGACTCTTTTCATTCAAGTTGTATGGAATTGGGAATGTGATAAGAAGTCTCTCTTAGCATGAGGGAACAGTCAGGGTGGAGTCTAAGATGGGATAAAAGAGATAATACTGATCATGTGGTTCCCAATGGAGGAGTTAGAGTGAAGACTGTTGGAGCTGAAAGGGTTTGCAGCCCCATGAGGAGAGCAACAATACCAACCAACCAGAGCTTCCAGGGTCTAAACCATCAGCCTGGGAGCACTTAAGGAGGGATCCATGGCTCCAGCCTGTATATGTAAGGGAGGATGGCCCTGTCAGGCATAGGTGGGAGAGGATATCTTTGGTCTCATGAAGGCTGGACACCCCAGTGGGTGGGAATTTGAGGGTTGGGAGGTGGGAGTGCGGGGGGGGGGTGGCAGGTAGGGGCACATCCGCAAAGAAGCAGGAGGAGGAGTGATGGGATAGGGGGTTCCTGGGTGGGGGTGGGGAATGGGGTAAGGGGATAACATATGAAATGTAAATAAAACATCCAAGAAAAAAAAAGAGACAATACTGGTTCGAGCTCTGATTCAGGCTTGACCCTTAAATACAAATCAAATCAAGGGAGGGAGGAGTCAGTTCTTTCCTTTCACCACATGTGTTCCAGGGATAGAACTCATATTGGTATCCTTGGCAGCAAAGGCCTTTATCAACTGAGTCATCTCACTGACCACCTAAATATGTAACTTCTATGTGAAAAGCAAGGAAATTCCTGTGCCTATTATTTTAGTTCTCCCACAGCTGCCATGTACTCCCAGCTCCTAGCAAAGAAAATGAGGCTTAACTTCTGATTGTCCCAGCACTCCTGGTAAATGGTTGCACCAGGACATAGTGTTCTAACTTGAAGCTTTATGTTTTCAAATACTTTTTATATTGCTACTATAATAATATCTATTTCCCATATACTGTAGATACAGTGTGTGATGTTTTATTCCTTTGAGTAAAAGACAGTAGTCTTGAGCTTCAGGATATATGAAAGATGGTTGTAAGTTTACCAAGAATATTGGATGGCAGAATGGGTGTGAGGGTGACTGTGCTATTTAGCTCTCTATCAGAGTAACAAGATCCTAAGATAAAGGGAAAAGGTTTCTCAGACGTACAGCTTTAAAGGTTTTATTTGATGACTGACATATTTTATTTTTCACTCCAGTAATGGGTCAAGAGCACGTGGAGACATGATCAAGCTTATTTCGTGGGCATAGAACACATTGAGGAGGAGGAAGAAGAAGGAGGAGGAGAAGGAAGAAGAGGAGGAGGAGAAGGAGGAGGACAAGAGGAAGAGGGGAAGGGGAGGAGGAAGATGAGAAGCAGCAACACCAGCAGCAGTAGCTGGGGCATCATTTATCCCCTCCAAAGTCTTAAATCCAAGGACCTGGAGAACACACAAGAGAGATAGTTTCTAATGGCTCCACCACTTCCCAGGAGTGTTGGCCCAGGGTGAAGCCTATATTCCATGATGCTTTGAGGGACGTTCATTTTGTAAGCTGTAGCAGTAGTGAAACCTAAAATCCTAAGCACTGACAGCCTGTATCTATATCCCAGATTTGACAAGGTCCAGCTGATGGTGCTCTAATCTGTCCATGTCTCTCAAGGAAAAGAGCTTCTACTTCCAAAGTCATGGTCTTCCCCCTGTGTCATCAAGTAGATCAAGAGAAGAAGTAGCCCACATGGAGACAACCTTGCCTCCAAATATCCCTACTGTTAGACAAAATCTTAGGTGTTTCACCTCTTTAAGCCTCAAATTCTCTACCAGTCAAATGGAGTTGACAAGAGCAAACCATTCTCCCAGCCCTGTAGTGAAGGTTATTTATTTCATGTACATAAAATGCACAGAACAAGAATGATCACTAGTCAGGCAAACATGGGAAGGTAAGTTATGTTAGGATAGTACTGTGGAATTAAATATCTTTTTACATCATCCTTTGAAAACATGGAAAGAACCCTGAGGCAGATAGGACTGATGAGTTTCTAGAATACAATCTACTAACACCATCATTTGTCATGGTGGACTCATCTCCCATTCACTTCATGCTGTTCACAAGAGTTTCTCTCTTTTGTACCCTTGGTGTATCTTGGCTGTGGAACTAACTTTCCAGTATATGGAGAAAAAAAATGAATTTTTGAGAGAACCCTCTGACGCCTTCCCAGTATTATGCCTATACACCCTACTGCAAGTGTACTTACTCTGCCATTCACATTAATATAAGTGAGCTCTTCACATTTTGTCCACACTCAGCAGAATATCAGTCTAAACATGCCAATGTGCTCTCTCATGGCCCGAAGGGGAACTAAGATTATAGGTGGAATCAGGGATACTATGCAATTAGCTTTAAAATGTAAGGAAGTCAGCCTGATTACATGGGTGGACCCAATGGGATCACAAAGGTCTTTAACTTGCATTATGGAGGCAGAAGAATCAGGCCTGGGAAAGAACATGAAAAGAACACTTGGCTTACTGTTGCTGTTTTTGAATATGAAAGAATGGTATAACCAATCACTGAAGATGGCTTCTGACATCTGGAACAGACATAGAAACAGATTTCCTCTCTGAGTGTTTAGAAAGAGAAAGTGTTTGGGTGATACCTAGATACAAGCCTGGAAAACTCTTTTCAGACAAAGGTCTTTTCTAACTGTAAGCATACCCGAAGGCAATGGAACCCTGTGGTTGCCTCCATGTGGACTAGTTATCCTCTTGCTCCACTTAATGACATTGGGTGGAGACCATGACTTTGGAGGTAGAGGCTCTTTTTTCTTGAGAGATATGGCCTGACTGGAGCATCATCAGTGCTGCATACACCATGAGCAGTTGACAGGATGAGGGGCTTGGTACAGAAGGGAATCTGAGCAGCACACCACAGGATCCACTCCAGGGATTGCCCACCTTCTCTGTGTTCAACTGAAAAGGCTCTTTCTGCAGCTCATGTAGGCTCTCTTCCAATCAATCAAATGTCATTTCCCAGTAGTCCTTCTTGGCCAGGACAATGAAAGCAGAACCACTTCCCAGAAAGTCTATCTACTTCCTTGGTTTATTTTTCCCATACAGCACTTATCTGACAGACTTTAGTATTTTCATTAACAGTGTGTACCTACAGTCTATCTTTATCATACTAGGCTAAAGCTCAAATTATTTCATTAAACTCCTGTATTTAATGCTCATTGTTTTCTGTTCGGGCAGCACATGCTATCTAGCAGATGTTTATTAAACAAATGTGTGAGAATTCAGAGAGTTAGTGAAGTTGAGTACTTTATCAGGGGTCTGTAATAAGAATGATAATCATTAAGATTCTGGACATAGATCCAAGTCATGATATTCTAAGAAACCTAGTGGCCTTGGGTTTCCTTGAACAGAGCAATACACACTCATGTGGTTTTAATTTTTTTAAGCTTATTTTTAATAAGGGTTCTTGAATGTTATAACTTTCCTTCTAGCCTATCCTCCACTAGAGGTAGTGAAAAAGAAAAGATACGGGAAGTCAACCTCTTTAGAAAAGGTTCTTTCGAGTAAATCTCATCTGTGTTGTCATGAAATCAGTTCACAGGTTAGCAGTGGCAGCTCCATCTATTTGCAAACACATCATGGATACACTAGCAGTCCAGTGTGGTAGAATCAGGATAGCAAACATGAATCAGCAGGAGAGACCAGGGCCAACAGCAATGTTAAGAGAATTTCTCCGCTGTGTCTCTCTTAGCAAACTGAATATCAATGAAGATTTGAGACCAACAGGCATTGTATAGCTAGCTCTAGAGACAATTAAAACCCAGCGTAGTCAAGCCAAGCCAAGCCAAGCCAAGTAAGCTCCTGTCATTGCCTACTGAGTCCTTTTTATACTCTCTTCAAACATCATATGTCCTCCATGGATCTTGCCTCACCATGTGTCTTGCCTCAGCACATGTGTCTGCCTCAGCTGACATCATTCTGGCAATCGGCCTGAGTCCATGAAAGCAGCAAGAAGCCACAGTATATTACCAGAAGATTTTTTAGTATGTTTCTAAGGAGTCCTGACAAATGGAGGTCTATTTCACAATGAATAAGGCTGAGCAATATATGTGTGTTATTGGCGAAGAATCCTTCATCCTGTACCCTTTCACATTTTGGCAGAACACTCTTTATCTGTGTCTGCTGTAGCAAAACATTCCTTCATGAGTTTGCCTTAGCCTTCTATATGTGTTGCCTCAGGGAAAGGTTTTTGTACATGTCTACTATGTCTACTTTAACAAAACATCATCCAACACAACTGGCTATCCAAATAACCCTTAAGTTTTCACTTCACGCTCATCTTTCGTCCTTTTTTTTTAATAATTCAAAAACAAAACCAAACACTGAAATAATGATCAAAATGGAGTTCTGTGGCTTAAGAGATGGCTCAGTGATTAAGAGCACTCTGTTGCTTTTGTTTAGACAAGAACAGATGCTCCAGCAACTGCTTGGTGGCTCACAACCATCTGAAACTACAGTTTCAGGGGATCCTATGTCTTCTGTCATGTGCAGGCAACAGGCATACACATGGTGCATAAACATATATACAGACAATACACTCATATACATAAAATAGAATATATAAACCTAAATGGTTTTGTTTCTTTGTTTTTTAAGCACTACTGTGAATCCTCGAGTTAAGAGAGAAGAAGGTATAGAAGAATAAATATGACAGAGGCTATACTTAGATTAAAAATACATTGTTTGTGACCTGGATATGAGATTGCACAGCTAAGAAAGTATTTGCCTTAAAAGCATTGAGGACCAGAGCTCAAGCCACAACATCCTCATTAAACAACAATAAAAACACAAGCAACATCAATAGAAAATAAATGGGTCTAATGGTGCATGTTTTTATTCAATCTTTGGGAGGAGGAGATAGGAGAATCCACTGAATTCATGGGCCTGTCAACAGAGACTATATTGTTAGCTCTATGTCAAACATATGGTGCCTGAGGAATGATACAGAAGTTGTCCTCTGTTGCCCATATGCACATGCACATGCACTGAATTCTACATGCGCATCTGAACACAGAATATGAAAATACACATTCTTTTATTAGTTCCCTTAAAATTAAATTGTTCACAGAACATTCATCAATCAAGAAAAATATTCAACTAAAGTTGCTAGCACATGTCAGATAGTATAGGGTACCTGAGCAAGTAAGCCATTTCTTTTCACATCGTGGACATCTGGTAATTCTACCTACAACATATATCGAAGCAATAAAAGAAAATCTGTAAATCAAGGAAGGGGAAAATGCTATTCATCCAAAATCAAACTTTCTCTTCAGGCTTGATATCTGATAGAGGAAAAACCATCAGTACATGCTTCACAAATCATGTTTTAGATAATATCTGAAACCAGTGAGAAATAGAAAGTTCAATCAAAACAGAAAAATCACTGATTATCATGATAAAATGTTAATTTAACAGAAGTATTTCAATTACATGGACAGAGAGATGTATGTCTACTCTTGTTCCGTATGGAACACATTCAGCAGCAGTGAAAAAAACTGATATAAAAAAAAATCTGAAACCCAGTCTGAAAATCACTTCATCACACCACTCACATTATGTTATAAGAATGTCCTGGGCTGTTTGGTTCACACTATGCAAGGCTAGCAGCAAGGCAGCTTCATTTGCTGTCTGAAGAGGTGAAGGATTAGGGAGGGAAAGTAAAGCAGGTCAAAGGGCTGCTGAGAATGTATGTAGAGCATGTTTTAAAAAAGTATCTGGTCCTGAGTTTAGATCCCATAACCCACACAATGCTGCACATGGTAGCATGCTTCTAGGATCTCAGTGCTCTTCCTACCTCTTATGAGATTTGGGAAAGGCAGAGACAAGAGTGATTCCCAGAAGCTGAAGAGTTAAATAGTTTTATTGGAGATGTGAGCCAAAAGACATTCTGTCTCAAACAAAGTGAAAGGTGAGAACCAACATTCAAGGCTGTCTCCAGACTTCCACTTGCATGTTATAGAGATTGTACATGAATGGACACACATATACAAATTTTTTGAGTAGGAAAAATTACAGCTCCAAACAACAACAACAACAAAAACAACAACACAGAGCAAATTCCAATAACAGTTACTGTTCATTTGACCCTGTTTTGATAAAAAGTATTTACAGATAAATGTAAATGAAGCATCTCAAGATTGGGGAATATCCTGGATTTATAAAGTGGTCCCTAAATTCAACAATTCAAATATTTATAAGAAGAAACACACAGAGAAGAAGAACATAAGGCTCTATGGTGTCACAGACTAATGACTAGCAGCACCATAAATTACACTAACCATGCAGATACTGTTGTCTGGAGCCTCAGGAGGAAGCCTGGTCTGGTTACTTACTTTACTTTTATTTCTGCTTTCTTCTGCCTTCTAATATCATGAAAAACAAGTTTCTGATGCTTAAAGGAACCAAAAATTGTTGGTTGCCATGGGGAACTAGTAGAGCATTCTTAAGCTGCTGGCAACCAATGGCCATGCCTATATCAGTATTGGAGTAAGCTCTGTAACCCAGCAGTTGTCTTCCTCCAGAAAGAAGCCTCCATGTATTAGCAGTTTGATTTCTTCTCCTTAGAGTTGATTATATCCCATTTTTTTATTCTAAAACTAAGTGTTTCATTGGTCACAAATGTTCTTAACTTCAAAAATAAGCTAGTTTTAAACAAGTCAGCTGCCAAGTCAATAAAATCACTTCTTGCAAGCCTAGAAAATCTTAGATAGTTTTAGAAGAAATAGTAAGAAGAGGATAAATTATGAACACAAATATTTCAGCATTTAGGCATGCATACTCCAGTGGACCAGAAGGACCTGGGAGTCCTGACAGGTGGGAGAAGAGAATGGATTAGCAATGAGGCAATTTCAGCAGGATATTGAATGGAGAATGCTAAGATTTTTAGAGTAGAAACATATTGTTTCCATGTACACTTCTTTTTACTATTCCATTGTGTCCATGCTTACCCCTTTGTCTTTCATTTGTGCTTACTGTAAACCTTATACAACATGTATTTAATCCAATAAACTTTTAAAGATGTCAGATATTATATGATTGCCATTACAGCTACCTCATCTATATAGGGGCAAGCATTATCTCATAAATTCCTACAATTATGCTCCATTTACTTTTTATCAGGTAGAAATAAAAGGTAGATTATTAAATAGATTACTTTTTGGGGCAAGAGAGATGGCTCGGCAGGTAGAAGCACTTGATATTCTCATAAAAGACCATTGTTCAATTACCAGCATCCACGTATGGTGGTTCACAACTATTTGTTACTCCAGTTCCAGATGATCTGATGTCCTCTCATGACCTTTATGAGCACTGCAAAAATGTGGTGTACAAGCAGACAACTAGGCTCATGCACACACACACACACACACACACGTGTGTGTGTGTGTGTGTGTGTGTGTGTGTGTGTGTGTGTATGTATATGTATACGTATATATGGTATCTATTAAGACTGAATATGTAGCTTAGGTATTAGTTGGCAGAGCCCTTGCCTAATATGAGTCCTAGCATTCAATCATCAGCGATACTGCCTCCTCCAAACAACAACAACAGCAACAACAATAATAATAATAAAATTATTAAATTACAATATATACAAATGTTATTTTATAATGAGTTGATTTATGTTTATTTTTATTAATGTTTCTATTCTAATATTTTAACTATTTAAATTAATGAATATAACAGAACCTGTAGGTCAGTGTAAGGGCAAATTTAAAACAGACAGCATCATGATCATATGTTTGTGCTGACCCATATACACTACTCATATTAACATACAACAGAAAAATTTGGCTATAAATTAATAATGGTAACAACGTCCATCTGAGAGTTCTAATAATATTCAATGATTCTTTTTCTCAAAGGAATCCAACAGATAGCTAAAATTATCTTTAGTATAGCACATCATATTATGGTTACACAGTCATTATTAGAGCTGACAGACCCTTGTCAAATGGCTACATCTGAACTATTATCCAACATGGTGACTATGGTTAGCTGTAAGGGAACTCTGTTAAAGAGTACCTCAAACATCTTTGGTAAAATCATTATGGCATTTATTGACCACTTATTCTAGTCCAGCCATTGTTAAAAAACAAAAAAAAATGTTACATTCAACAAACAATTCTTTATTAAATCATCAAAAGCAGAGCATTATGTCAAATTGACAGGACTACAGAGTGTCCACACATTTGAGTGGATGCTGTGAAGATGAGTCTGTGTAAGGTTAATAAGAGCCAGTAGACTGGATATCAGCAATTGTTCTTCCTAATAAGAGTTGGTCTCATCCAATCAATATAGAAAAATGCAAAAATACTGGCTGAGTAAGTGGAAACTCTTTCTGACTGCCTGGGCTCAGACATTTATATGTTCTAGCCTTTGGACTTGGTCAAAAATCCTAGCTCTTGGATCAGATATTTAACAGCTATCGGAATGGCTTTTATCATGGGATTCCTGTACCCTGGCCTTTAGAATCAACAACTCTGTTACACGTTGACTCCCTTAGGTCTTAGAGAATGCAGATCTTGGGGCATCATAGCCTCATAGTCATATGAAATAAATCCATTATAGTATGATTTACTGATTCTGTGTCTGTGGAAAACCCTTACTAAAACAGATTCTTTTGAGTAGAGAGCTACAGCGGAAAGTATTTATGGAGTCATTAACTAACTTCTATGGACGAATTTTGGTATTTTTAGAACTTTGTGGTGATTTGAGTGATGATATATGTCAATATTCTTGTGTCGCAGTTGTGCAGGATTAGGAGGTGTGGCTTTGCTGGGGGAAGTATGTTAATAGGAGTGTTCAGAGACTCCCACTATTACAAATTTGTTCTTTCTATTTTCTGCTTGTAGATTGTGATGAAAGCTCTCAGTTGTTTCTACTACTATGCTCAGTATTTGCTGCCATGCTTTTCTGCCATGATGATGATCTATTTTACTTCCCTTAATCTGTATGCTCAAATCAAGCCCTTTCTTCTATAGTCGCACCAGTTGTGATATTTTATCACAGCAATAGAAAGGTAACTGATTCAGAGAGATTTCTAAAACAATTAGACTTTAAAACATTAATAATTCTGTTCCTCACACTCTTATTAGTTGATGGCTTTACCCAGTAATAGGGATATACAGTGTGTCACAATCCCATGCTTCTTCTTAGAAGAAACAAGGGGTTATGTGACTGTATGAGATACTTTCAACACTTTTGCAAACAAATTAATAAAATAAGAGTAGCTGGTTTGATCTTTTTGTCTCTCCAAACAAAGAAAATAACAGGCCCAGGGATACAAATCCCCAGACATATAAATGACCTAAAAACTTTAGGAAGCTCCAAGGCTGAGAAAGTTGAAAGTCCATTACAGACTCATCCTGTTTTCTGAGCCAGTTGACTCAAACCTGGTGAGTGTCTACTGTTAAAGTGTGAACATGAGCTAGGAAGGAAACTCTCTATATTGGGAATGGTAAGGTGTTGGAGCATGCTGTGTGAAGTTGTGTCTTTGTGCTTCCTCACATTCCTAAGTCATACTTTGATTCGCTTTAATAAAAAAATATGATGGCCAATTAGCTGGGCAGGAAGTGGAAGGTAGAACGTCCTAGTAGAGAAAAAGGAACCCTGGGAAGGAGGAGGAGGGAGAAGAAGAGCAGGAGATAGAGGAGAAAGAGGAGATAGAGGAGGAGGAAAGTCTTTCTGCCAAGAGACATGGGAAGAGATAGATGTGATCACTGGCCTGAAAAATATGAGCTAGCCACGTGCTGGATAGGACTAAGTGGTCAGGTTAACTTAGATGAGCTAGTTGACAATCTGCCCAGCTAAGGCCTAAGGCTTTGAAATATTTAAAGTCTATGTGTGGTTATTTAGGGGGTAAAAGCTGGTTAAGGAATAAATGCTGCTGTATTAATTTCTAGCATCAATTAATACATATGAAGTATTAATAAGCTTTAGTTTACATTTGGCACCCAATGTGGTGTGCCAATATGTAGTAGTTAAGCTTAGTTCCTCCTCCCAGCCTTATGCTCCTTGAAATAAGACTCAGACTCAAAATATATTTACAAATACCTTGGCCATATAACTAGGCTCTATTCTAACTGTATCATAACCAAAATAACTCAATAATTTTAACCTACATTCTGCCACATGGCTGGTTATCTATGATCAGGTGCCATGCATCTGTCTCCTTATATCTTCCTGGGTGGATCTCCCACCTGGCTCTATCCTAGAGTTCTTCCTCCTCCTGGATGTTCCACCTTCCATTTCTTGCCTAAGCCATAGGCATTTTAATTGACAGGTGATTTATCCATACAATACAAAAGATATTATCTCTACAGTAAGTTATGTGAATTCCTTCATGAAGCTAAGTGGATTTACCCCTGAAATTCCAGTGCACTTCCTTTGCCCATTGAAGAATCCCCTACCACTCTATGTGGAAGCAAATCCTTTACTCCTATCTGAGTAGGTAAACCCTACACTGTCTAGGAAAATCATAGTAATTTCTCCTAAGTCAAAGTAATTTTCTTCAGGAATCAACTCTACTATTAATCTTTGCTTTTACATTCAAGTTATAAGAAGCCCTCCAATGTGATATACAAACTGCTTTCTGTTAAGAAATACAGCAAACCTAAAAAAGGGTGACTTAAGCTATTTAATTGACAGAAACATAATTGAGAGAAAGGAGTCTAAGGGGCTTCTGAGGGTGTGGGATAGGGTGGCAGTGAATACCTAGGTGGACCAAGCTGAATGCACTGATGTTGAATAAGTAACAGGAGTCCTTCTTTAAATGTTGAAGCTTGCTGAGTAGAAAGAGCTCTACATGTTTGTTTGTGTGGCTCCCTGAACTCTGAGTCTAAAATAATGAGCAAGGCAAAATAGCCAAATCTGAATTGACTAAATATTAGAGAAAGATTGAAATGCTTAGGAAAATTGGAATCTCTGAGTGATGTGTATTTTAAGACTTCTTTAGCCCACTCAGAAGATTCTGAAGGCAGCTTCCATCGACACTGTGAACACTATGAAGATAGATGGATAACCCAAGGAGAGTGCCATGGTATCTCATCTTTAAAACCCAAACCTTAAGAGTTGAAACTACAGTTACTAAAATTGAGAGCATTAAATGGAAGTCTGTTATTGGATGCTTGGGAGAACAGGAGCCAAATGATGACACACAACTAACAAAGAGAAGGTGGTTGATGTATTGAATAGACTCACCAAGCTGTGGCATGGATAAATTTATCATGATGTTTCTAGAAGAGAGACCAAAGTCTAGTCCCTTCTTATTTGCCCTGTATAAGCAGAAAAGTCCTAAAGAAAATTAATAATTGCTTTACTTGAATCACAAAACCAGATTAATCATTCTTTGATCTCCAATTCCAGTGTTGAGCAGATCTAGAATTAGAATCTATTGAGCAAAGCAAGGGATGGGTCCCCTTGAGGAAAGACACAAGCAGACTGACAAAAATGCAAACCTTAATCATCGTCCCATCCTCAAAAAGTGCTTATAACTTGTGGTTTGAAGAAAAATAAAGATATTTCACAATCCACAGGATACTGGATCTGAAGTAACAATAATTTCAGGAGACTCAAAAAGTCTCTATAATCCAACAAGTTAGAGAAGGGGCTAGGTTTGGAGTAGGTTTGGAGTAGAAAGAAATAGTGGTAAATGACTGTCTAACTGAAGTCATCTTACAGCAGATCTTCAAGTTCATACTGTTTGCAATTTCCAAGTTCTGAAATGCGTAATTCAGACAGATACACTCTGACCCTGGCAGACTCCCCACATTTTTTCTCTGATCTGTGGAGTAAGAATTATGATGAGAAATGCCAAATGTTGGCCACTCTTGAGAGCTCTAAGAAAAGATAAATCAAAACAAGGAAAAAATACATCTCACTCCTGGAGGGACTACAAAGGTCAGTACCACAAATGGGACTTGAACTGCTCAGCAGTGGTAATTTCTGGCACCTTCCATTCAACTCACCTACTTGGGCAGCTAAGTGTGGAAAGCACAGATTGTTCTTGGAAAACGACAGTAGGTCATCATAAGTTTACCAGGTGGTAATTCCAAGCTGTTACAGTAGATATGTTTCACTGTTTGAACAAATTAATACAGCCCCTGGTAACTAGTACATAGTTATTTATCTGGCAAAAGTCTTCATCGCTATGACAGTCAAGTTAGACAATCAGAATGGGTTTGTTTATTTGTTTGATTGCTTCTTTTCAGCTGGCCAGGGCTACAAGAAGTTTTCACTTTCCCATCTCATGGGCATATTAACTCAGTAGTCCTGTGCCAAAATGTAATTCGAATGAGTATTAGGCTGGGATGAAGCTCAGTGATAGAATTCTTACCTACTATGTACAAGGCCTGGATTCAATACCAGTATTCCTCTCTCCACAAAAATCTAAGTGTTTAACAATGTGAACATGCCAAGTTATCCCTCCTACCATGACAAATCAGTAAATGTAGCTGGCTCTTCTACAATAAAAAGAGTAGAGTGTGCTTCTAGTGAGCTTCTTTGACACAGGATGGAATATGCCCCTCATTTGAGCATATTATACTAACTTGTCTACCAAAGGACCCCCAAAGCTGCCAGTTTGGTTAATATAAGAGAAGGCTATACAAAAGTTCCTAACTGCTGTGCAAAGCTTGCATCTCCTTGGGACACGTACTTCAGTAGCTCCAATGATACTTGGATAAATGGAGTAAACAGATACTGTTTTGAACTTCTAGCTTGTCTTCTCAATGAATCATAGCAAGGCATTAGAATTGGATACAAGAGCCCTTTGAAGATATTGAGTCCGGTTTTGAGAGAAAACCACCCGGTGCTATTTGGGACCTTTGTAGAGTATGAATTCTTAACTGCAGCCTATCAAGTTACCATCTACACTAAAGTGGCCATTGTGCATTTCTTACCTACTCTCTAACACATTAAATGGAACATGCAGAACAACAGTTATCAAATGCTACTATTTAATGTAAGTGGTTGCCTTAGTTAGGGTTTTTATCAAAGTGAAGAAATGCCATGACCACGGCAACTCTTTACAAAGAAATATTTAACTGGGGTTGACTTACAGGTAAGAGGTTTCGTCCATTATTGTTATGGCAGAATGAGTGGTGGCAAGCAGGCAGACATGAGGTTGGAGAGGTAGCTGAGAGTTCTACATCTGGGTAGGCAGGCAGCAGGAAGAGAGAAGGTGAGTCACTGAGCCTGGCTTGAACTTTTGAAACTTCAAAGCATGCCCTCCAATGACAAATTTCCTCCACCAAGGCCACACTCACTCCAACAATGCCACACTTTGTAACAGTGTCACTCCCTGTGGGCCTATAGGGGCCACTTTTATTGAAACCACCTAGGTGGTGTATATGAGTTTGGACTTCAGCAGACCCTGAAAGAACAAGGGATTAACATGAAGAGTAAATAATAAGATTCCCACAGACATTTAATAGAAAAAGAGGTGACTTAAGCCTGGTTTTTAAATACCTTTGTACAATATGCACATTATAGCAAAATGTAGCTGCCACATTCCAGCCCTTTTCAGTGGCATCACTGGAGGCTAATGGTGAATGGAAATCTTCCCAGTCAGCAAAATTTTGGAAAACACGCATAATGGTTTATTTTGTTTGAAAGGATGAATTGATTTATAATTGCCAGACATGTAGTTATAAATCAATTCATACAATTTGGTCAATAGTTTCACTTCATGATAGGAACTTGTAAACAACATGGTCATAAAGTAATACCAAAAAGTTCTTGAGAAGTAGTATGTACAGAATTCCCTTAAAATGGAAGAGGAATGAAGATAACTTATATCTCCTATGAATGTTTACCAAAGCATGTCCTCACATAAGAAGATATAATAATCAAGTAGAGAAGTTGACCTACCTAGTAGCCACATATTGGTTAGAATCTTTCCACAGCTACTCTTGTCTATTTATGTGATTACAGCAATGGAGATGATGCAATAACTGAGCAACATAAACCTTCACTTATTGTGGCTAACCTTAATGTGACCACTGTGTGTGTGTGTCCAACAATTGATGAGCAAGTGCCAACACTGAGCCCCAAGATGACACCATTCCTCAGTACTATAAACCAGCTGCTTTTGAATTGGTTGATTACAAAGGATTGCTTACCTCATCAAAGGATATTTTTCTTTCTAGAATAGCTGTATATTCTGAATAGAGATTTATCATCCCTGTGAATATGGTTTTTACCCAAACTACTACCATCCAAGGACTAACAGACTCCTTTACTCATTATCATGACACTTTATACAGCATTGCTTCCAAGCTAGAAATCCATAGAAGAAAAATATGACAATGGGCCTATGTTTATAGAATTTCTGCTATTACTGTGTTCCTCGTTATATACAAGTATCTACGCTATTATAAGAGTGAATTAGCTTTTTGAGTTTCTTGCCATCTACATATACTCATTTATTCATAAATACATACATATAAAAATGAGACACTAAGATCCACATATGTGAGAAAACATGTTATATTTAGCTTCCTGAGCCTGGATATTTTACTCAGTTGTTACTAATCAGTTACACTGTTGGCTATCTCGGAGTGTCTTGAAAGACTAGAGAAAGATTTTCTCGAAGACTGTTTGCATGAACATCCAATAGATAATGCCACTTCTTGCATAGCCAGGATCATAGATTCAAAAATCAAGGGTGGAAATGAGAAGAAGCATCATTTAGAATTGTCACAGACAATCTACTAAATATGTGTCTCATTTTAAAATATTTGCTATCTATTTGTTTTCATGTATGTTTACATGGGTGTGCTAGCTTACATGTCTGTGTGCATAGGGCCCAGTGCCAAGATCTAAACAAAAACTCATGATTGTGCACTGAGCACTATTTTCAACAATCGCATCTCTCCAACAACACCCAACAAAACTAGCAAAGTGTTGATCACCTTTGCTCTGGTATTGATGCTGTGAAGAGCAAGAGGGATTCTTCCACTGCAAGACTTGCAGTCATTTAATTAGTAAATAAAGTTGCTGCCTGATGCCAAAGAAGTTACTGTGCTACCTGTGGTGACAAGTCTAGAATACAAAATAGAAGATAGATTATAATAACACAAAGCAGACAAGAAAGTTCTATCTAGACTACAGGAGACCTCTTACTGTGCCCTGTAATTATGGTCAATGCAAAACTAAAATGGCCCAATTGTGGAATGAATACTAATAGCTCAGACCCTACAGAATTAGAGGCTGTGTCACTCTGCAAGACATAGAACTGGCATATTTACTTGCTGAAGGTAGAGGGATTCCATAATGGTTAGTGGAAGGTGATAGCTGAAAATATCAGCTATAGCCATGCAACCAGTTACAGAAGCCAGTCTATAATTGTCACATAGACTCTTCATCTTGTTATGAGTATGTTTGTATCTATATCCTTGTATTCCTTCCTTGTCATTGAGAGTGTAATGTATCAGTTTTATATTATAGTGTGGAATTATTGTTAACTTTACATCATGGTATTTAAGTTAGGAGACAGCAATCCATGACTCAAGCACTTTATTTCCTTTTCTATAAAAATAATATTAGCATGGTTTTTGTTGCATATAGAAAGTTTTATTATGCTTGCAGAATTATAGACTTTTAAATTTCTGTATAGAAAAATTAAGTAGAGTTGAAAGAGACAGAGAAGTGTCAGGTTGAAACAGGATAGGCTGGAAATGGGTCAACAAACATTACACTGAATGTCTCCATCTGGGAGTGTCTATATGAGATGACCACTTGAACTTGTACGCTCAGTACAGCAGACAGACTTCCCTCTAATCACCAGCAGACATGAACAGATGACAAATCAGAGTTGGAGACCCTCTTCCTGGGGATCCTCTGTTTGAGTTGGAAAAGGGTCATGTCCAGCATCAACATTCACATTGAAACACTGGCTCTACTTGTATCTCAAGCTTGCTAAATGTCAGCCTGAAACCTATCTCGTGGCATCTCTAAGGCTGTGCTCCACTATCCTTAGCCTGGGCCTCCGTATCCACACTCATGGGTCTCCAGCCCACAAACTGCAGGACTTGAGAACTTTCTGTTATAATAAATAATTGTTCCTTATTAACATTTCCTTGTAATTGAGATCTTTCCATGTATATTGACAACCTCGTAATTTCTTCCTCTGGTGAGCTCTGCCTCATACAGAGGGCAAAGTCACCACTGTAAACAGAAGAGACCAAAAATCCATGTTGTAGAAGGCTTATATTGTAGTTATTTAGGCTTTGGAAAAACAAATAACTCTATGCCCAATTTACCCATGGTAATGATTTCTGATTCTTGTTTTACACACAAGGCACCAAGAATGGCTTGAATCCTATGCCTAGGTAGGAAAACAAAGGAATGCACATTGCTGTGGTATATGTCTGCTATACCTTAGCAGCATTGTTTTATCTTTGTTTTTATTGATTCTTGTCTCATTGGTTTAGGTACCACATATTCCCCGTGTATCTCTTTGTGGCTGTGTGTGCATCTATGTACTCAGCTTTGTAAGATGGCCATCCTTCTGAAGTTAGGCCGGATGGACATGCATTAATGGCTTAAGAAGCAAAATTGCTTTTCCTTCAGGAGTCAAATTTCATTGTGAGACAAAACAGTACAAACAAATGAAAACTGTGACCATGGATATAACAAAAGAAAAAAACATTTAAAGCATATGAAGCAACACTTTGTTTTCTTTCACAGATGGTAAAGTATCTCAGTGGATCTTAAATCCACAGGATGGAAAAGAACCAACAAGTAGAAGTCAGAAACTGACTGGTTCTGTTTGACAGGGTTTAGAAAGTAGTCTATGTATTAGCTTAATTGCCTCTCTATTTATGACCTGTAAAATGGCAATAAGAAGAAGAATAGCTGAGCATGGCATGGTGATGCACACCTATGATACATGTATTAAGAGGACAGAGGCAGGAGGATTGCCAGGTTTTGAAGGAGAGAGTGACTGGGAAAGTCTAAATACAACGACTGAATATATTTTAATTCCCACTCATTATTAGGTAAAAATAACAAGCAAAGATCTTTAGGATAAACTTTTAGAACAATTGGTATGTTAATGTACATACAGAAAACTAATAAGAAATTCAGCTAATAAGAAGAAAATGATTCTGTTACAGAAACTATAAAATGATGTGGCTGCCCAGGTCTGAGGAAGAAATGAACTTTCCCTTAGTATCTGATTTGTACAAGGAGCTTCCAGGCTTCCTGTTCAGTCACATTTCTGAATTTTAATGGCTACAATGTATAGCTGATGTTTTCTAGGAAGCTCTTGTGTCTCAGCCCTGTGCTAACAAGTAAGTAATGAGCAAAAAATCAGGATCTATGGCCTGGTGGAGCCTGCAGTCACTAACTAGTCTTTACTAAGTGATTGCAATGAAGTGCTGTTCCAGGGTAAACCTTTGCTGTAAGGTCCAGGAAGAACACACTCAATGCTTTGCAGGGCAATCTTGCTATTTCAAGTGTTGAACTTTGCATTATGGAGTAAAGCAGACATAGATGGTATGCAGATGTCCGAGATTGGCTGTTCACTGATTTAACTTCACTTATAAAAATAGGACACAGGCAGATGGATTTTTGTAGATCTCTGGACAGTAGAGAAACTAAGTCATTCCCAGTACAGGATAACTCCAAAGGGCTTAAATAATGGGAAGTAGATACTTAGTAAACTCTCCTTTGGGAAAACAATAACTCTTAGGCATACAGTGAAGTGGGAATTCCGGACAGAAGGGACTGGTGATCAATGAAAATTAACAGACAGGGCTTGTTCTGGGAGAAGTGTGAGAAGCCACAGTAATTGGGAGACTGAGGCCAGAGAAAAATAGACAAGGAATAAGAAAAAAAAAAGCCTTTGCCTTTCTGCACATAGTTCTGTGATGGTTGGCAGCAGAGTTCATATCATCTTCCAGGATTTGTAAAGGTCGAGTCACTGTTTCCCCTCCCAAAGCAAAATGATAACACCACTCAGTTCAAAAGCTGGTCATATCAAATTGCCATCTAATCATTTAATTAAAGCCCCATGCTGGCACCAGCCATCCTCGGGGCCCATTTTTCATTTGGGCACATTTCATTACACTTTTCAAAGCAAATTTGCCTTTTCAAAGGCAAAAATGCAAATGACCAGCTTTGAAAGGAAACGCATAAAGCTCTGTGTAATGACTGGGCTCTTGGAAAGCTGTAACACACAAGCACACAGGCAGAGCTATCTATAGGGGCAGAGGGGGCTTATCAGCCCTGTGGAAGTGCAACCTAATATTTCATTACAGCACGACGATGCAAACAGAAGTGAAATACCAAATACCATAAAGTAAATAGCCTTCTCTGTCTCCCTATCCAACATCATTTGATGACAGTTCTGAAAGCGAGTATATCCTTTGGCTAGGCCAGACAAGGGTGGACATTGATAAATGAAGGCATTTATAAAATGTGGCCAGGAAAATGATAAAAAGCTGAAAGAAACTGACCTGTTCAGTAACAGGTTCAGGGACACCACAACCAAAGGCCAATTAACATGAATTAATAAGGAAATTCAAACACATGGATAAGAAACAAGAGTAAGAAAACATCCACTCTGAGACAGTATAACTAACACATTCCAGTGCTATTCACAAGAAAGAAAACAAATGATCTTAACACAGGCATCATCACCCTACCTATGTGAGCAGAATATCCTAGAAACTCTGCTATCCAAATAAGAGTGTTGTACACCCTAGAAGATAAAACTGCATCGCAGATTTTATAAACCTAAAGCTCCCAAAAGTGGGAGGCACCTATCTCAAAGAGGAAAGTTAGGTACAAAATAAATATCTGTCAATCCATCTTGTACCATTCAGCAAAGAAATGATTCATGTCAGGAAGCCACCCTCTGGTACCATGGAAAAACCCTGAGGAACTGAAATGGTGATAGTGGTGCTGAGTTCAGGAGTCTCAGGTATAATTCAGAGCCACAGCTGTTCTGATTTGAGATCAGCAGAAACCACAGCTTCTCACTGGGGATATCCACCAATACTTCAGCCATGGCTGACTAGCTCAATAAAGGCTGTGTTTTTCTTCTACAGCAGCAAACAGGTTAGCTCCTTTTCTCTGTTCCATGAGCAAATACCCAACTAGAATCAACTTACAAAAGGAAACATTTGCTTTAGTGTGTAGTTTGAAAGTACAGTTACTCATTCATGGTGGGGAAGATATGCTGTTAAGGGCAGTTGGCAGCCTGAACATGAGGTTGCTTGTTCACATCTGGGCAGATCAGCAAGTAGGGGCCACAGGAAGTAGGATCTAGTAATAATTATCAAGGCCCACCCACCATTGTTCTACTTCCTCTAGCTAGATCCTACCAAAGTTTCCATAAACCCCACAAACTGTACTATGAACTAGGGACCAAGTATTCAACACATGAGCCCATGGGGGATGATTGACATCCAAACCATTACAAATGCTGATTCTGCCAAATATAGTAAGGCAGACCCCATTCCAAAGTTGGTATTCAGTTCTGAGCCCTGCCCTACCCCAGAGATGTGGGAAAGTGTTAGGGTGTGCTGGGGCATTTAAACATGGACACTCCCCATGTATCTTTTTCTATCTAATGTTAATATAGCATTTTAATATAAATATCTAAAAGAAAGAACATGTATTATAAACGCATACATTGAGGAATTCTCATATGAACATATGTACTTAGTCAGCAGTTATGCAAAAGTCCTCAAATACTGTAAACACCCATAAAACTTCCTTATTCTCTTTTAGGACATTCAGTGACTTGACTGAGAATCTCATGGTAGAGTAGTACTTGTTATTAATGGAAACATAGACTACATCTTACTTTCTAAATTTTTTAAAGCTAGTACTCCAGTGATGAATCTTATCCATAGTATTGAGTTTAGCTACCTATATTGTTCATTTGTATTGATACTCTACATTGTAAATATACTATTCTACTATTGGTTGTGGTATTTTCAGTACAGAAATATCAGGAAGAATAGCTATGAAGAGCTCACAACTGCCTTTTAGTGGCAGATATTTTGACCTTGCCACTTAGATGTAAGTAAAATTGCAACAGATCACTTAGGTCTGTTTAAAATCTCTCACTCTAAAATACGAGATCTCCTCTTTTGTTTGGAGTGAAGTGAAGTACAAAAGGGACGATGTTCCCTGTGTCTGACTCTCTCCCCATCCTCAACCCTAGGTTGGCCCTTTACATCTTGCTGAGTGTGAGAGATTAACTGTGTTTGGAGAAAGAAGAACAGCACATTAAAGGACTCCAGAAGCAGCCATGCAATACTAACAAACACCTGCGAAAAGGTCAACAAAATAGGTGTTTAAAATCACATAAGGATTCTTTAATGTAGCATGTTTTTTAGGTGAGAGGGTTTCCTGCCTCTAGCATAAGAATCAATACTTTTAACAGACTCTGACAATATGAAACAAGTCAAGTAGTTGTGGTTGTTGAGAACAAATATATACTGCTTACCATGATCCAGCCATCAGGTAGGAAAAAAGGAGATAAATTATGTTAGCAGAAGCCTCAAATATACAGGATTTCAGAATTCTTTCCATGAGGCAGATGCATGGACACTTTTGAGACCTGTCTACCTACGACTTGTTTAACTAAAGGAGCATTCACCAAACTTTTGATTTGATTTAGGGTTAAATGGCTTTAAGGTACTATGAAATCTGCAGGGATCAAGCAGGTGTTAAGGTTGCCTCATGTCTGGGCCAACTGGTATAATTCTGTCTCTTCACCATGATATTAGGCTGAGGCCCTTAGCAATATGATCCAAGACACTGGAATCATTGTGCAGGACAGGCTTTCTTTTGAAGAGTCAGACTGTTTCTCTTCTCTTCCATTTTTAGGGCAAATGAGATGAACCAGCAGGTATTGTGAGAAGTGGGAATAGGCCAGGAGAACTTGGTACATGTTAAAGGAGAGAGCAAGAGGTAGTTTCTGATCATCTCCTTTTGTCCTAAACAAGCCTTCAGCTTTAAGAAATTCTTCTGGCTTTCTTATCCTAGTTAATAGATTTTCAACTTGAAATTTTTAATATGAGTTGGATATCCTGTTGCTTACAGCCAAACTTTCAAAATTCAAATATTGTTAGACATAGGAATTGTTAGGATACAAGACATTCAATAGTAGAAACTTGCTAAACACTGTCCCAGGCTCCTCAATGTTAAGACAAAAGAATGTGAAGATCTGTGGCTAAGAGTCCAGGCTAGGCAAACACTGGAGTACAATGAGAGACATGAGTTAAGAGAACTTGGTATTAATCAAATATTTATCTCCTGGGACAGATAATAAATATTTTAATTTTTGTAGGCCTGATAATTTTTGTCTCAACTGTTCTTATTTGGAATCAGTGCTGGGATTCAGCTATAATCCGTATGCAAACAAATGAGTATGGTCGTGCTTCAAAATCACTGTTAGACTTTAAGATTGCAATGTTCTCATTTTAACTTTATTTTATTCATTCAGAGCTAAAAAAGTATTTGTTCATAGGTCATTAATTGTCTGAACTCTGAAGCACACTGGATGGAACATTTCTACATATAGTCTTCTACCACATTTGCAGCACAGGACACTGAACAAACCATTTATTCTCAGATGGTATGTCATAAAGACCATTGCAATGCTTCACTTACAATTTTGTTCCAACAAATAAATTACTTAATCACATTGAGCAACAAGTCTGATGTAAAGTGCCCAATTAACACTAGCTATCTTTCTGAAAATTGATAATGAAGGCGCAGGCCGATCAATGCAAAGCTGTGAGTTTTAAGCTTTATTTGTTTTATTTTATCTTATGTGTATAGAAGTTTTGCCTGTATGTATGACTGTACCACATACATGCATATTCACAGAGGACAGAAGAGGAAGCCAGACCCCTGAAATTAGAATTTCAGATCTTCTCCATGTGGCTGCTTGGGATGGACTTAGGCCCTCCAGAAGGCAATACTGTTAGCCACTGAAACTTCTCTATAGCTCCAGGCTATGTAGCTTAAAGAGAGAAGCAGAAAACCTACAAAGTTGTATATTGAGATATCTGCAAAAATATTGGTTGCAAGAACAGATGAGAAAAGGGACACCTGTTTAAACTGACCTTGGATGTTCCATGAATTTAGCTTAAAATGCAAAAGTAGCTTAGCAATTTCCAATTTGTTGCAATATATCAGTGGCAGTTTATAGAATGAGGAATAGGGCAGAAAAGGAAGTGAAAGAAATAGAAGAGGAAGAAGAGGATGCAGAGGAGGAAAAGAAGAAGAAATGTGATCAGTTATTAAGACTCAATCACCGATTGGTCTAGAAATCAATGCAATATCGAAAGTAACAGTCTTCTTTTAGAAGGCTGGATCTGGACATTTTCAGAGACATATTTGGAAGTTAGCTGTAATTCTCTATGATGTTATGTTACCAAGGAATAAAGGATCTGGATTTCAAACAAGTGTTAGTACGTGTGTTAAGGCTCTTTTAATTATCAAGTTAAAACTGCTTTTGTTTCTTCTACAGTAAGAATTAATGTAAGAATTACAGTAAGAATTTAATGTAAGTTGCATTGATTGTACACTTTCTTATTGTGTTAGTGTGTTGAAACCAGGCACGTCCATTACAGAGGTCTATCAACTAGCTTTTGTTTTATTGCCAATAGTATCACAGAGCCTTAGTATTCTGAAAAAGTTTGCAAGTACTCAAAGAAGTGAGTCAGGCTTTAAGCAGAAGCAAGTGGGTAGTGGGCTTGATTATTGCTGGTATAACAGCTTTATTTACATTAATTGCTAGTACCACTGCTCCTGCAATTGCTTTGACACAAGAAGTTAAGACAGCTACTTTTGTTAATCATTTAGCAAAAAAAAATGTTACTAATATGTTGAATATACAAGAGGATTTAGATAGGCATTCGGAACAATAGATTGATACTCCTTATCCTATTCAAATTATTAGAAGAAGGTCCAGAGTTTAAGAGTAAGAAGTCATCTTGAGTGTCATGCCAAAAACCTGGGAGCTCTGGTTGGAAACCAATGGAATACAAATTGGAAAGGAAGAAATTAAACTATCACTATTTGCAAATGATACAATACTATCAAAATATGCCCCAAAAATTCTACAAGGAAAATCTTATCACTGACAAATATTCTTGTGGAAGTGGGTAGATACAAGATTAACTCAAAAAAGAAAAAACAAATCAGTAACTTTCCTATATACAAATAATAAAAAGTAGAGAGAGAAATTAGAAAAACAATACTCTTCAGAACAGCCAGAAATAATACAAATATTTTAGATTTACTGTAACCAAGAAAGTGAAAGATTTGTATGACAAAAATTCCAAACTACTTTGTGATTTTATCTTACACCTATCAGGATGACTAAAACCAATAAAACAAGTAAGAAGAAGAAAAAGAAGAAGGAGAAGAGGAGGAGGAGGAGGAGGAGGAGGAGGAGGAGGAGGAGGAGGAGGA
>NW_021628198.1:0-17492 GCF_004785775.1 Grammomys surdaster
GAGAGGGAGAGAGAGAGAGAGAGAGATCAGTTCATGAGTAGTCAGAATAAATTACAGGAAGCAGACATGTTCCAAAGACATGTGCCCTCTCACTGTAACTCAGTATCTATATTCATACCATGAAGAACTCAGAGTTATCCTGCCTGTGTGTTTACTCAGAAGATGAATCAATTCCTGCTAGAAGCTAAGACAGGAGCCACACATTCCATGAGCTTGTATTGCTTTGACCTCAATCTTCAAGAGCCCCTAGGGTTGTAGTAGCATGGTCTTTGTAATTCTGTGGTTTGGTTCACTAACATCTACCCCAACAATGGTATCACAGGTCTATCCTGCCCAAATTAGAGAAGAAAAGGTATACAAATCTCCTCTTCCTCTGAAAAGTTTTGATGACAGCATGCATACCTCATTTCTGTGTCATGTCACCTCAGATCTACTCAGGAGAGTGTTCATTTGTAGTATCCCTCCTTTCCTGTTCCTGGACACCAAACAGAATTTGCTTCCTGTTTCCAGAAATACTGGGATCTTTTAAAGTAGTATTCAATAGAAAAAAATTTCAGACCCAGTACCTGAGTGTCAATATCATAGGCTCTGAGGAGTGTCATACTCAATTTTTAATTTTAAATGTGGGAATTAATTTTCATTTTATATTTAATATTTAGCCATTTATATAACTTTGTGTAATTTCATCCTTATTTCTGTTTTCTATTTTTCCTTCTGAGTATGAGCCATGTCAATTCTCAAAAATTAGGGTAAATTATATAATCTATAATCCTGTACAGTCTCCTGCATTAGACAAATGTTTATACTAGTGACTCTGTTACTTTTAAATGAAAGAAAATGGGGTAAGTTTCTACTAAAAAGACCTCCTCATTGAGATCATCTCTTCCATTCTCAGAGATGATCATGCTTCTGGAATTAATGTACATGTGTCTTTCCTATGTCTTGTTTCTTAATTCTTCTATCATATTTCTAAATACTCAAAATAATATGCAACGTAGGCTTGCATGCTTAAATTTTTCATATAAATGGTATCATGCTGTGAATAGGTAGAATTTATCCTAGGAATGAAAAAATAAGTTTTAACATTTGAGAATCTATTGTTAGGATCCATTTCATAAACGTATTAATAAAAACATATCAGATAATTATTTGGATATTGCAAACACATTTGAAAAATTCAATATTCATTTAAAACACAAACCCTTTTAAATCTGCTAATGTCCTATGTTCATCCAGGGTTTCTCAGGCCTGGGAATATTGACGTTATGAGCAGAGTAATTTTTCGCGATGGGGCTTGCGCTATGCATTAGTGCAGGTTTTTCTTACTGGGAACCAGGAGATTATGCTACATCCTGGCACTTTTCCAATATACTTTCAATAAGTGTCCTGGCTTGATAGTGGTGGCGACATTTTAGACAGCAATGATGCTCTTGATATTGACACTCCTGTTGATGAGGGCAACATCATATTGCTCCAATATGCATTAAAAAGTGTTTGCGTTCTTGGGATTTCCCTTGGCACTTTTCCATTCATTACAGACGTTTTCTGTCTCTCTAGTCATTTCTTCCCAGGAAACAGGCCAAGATAAAAATGACAGGACCTGAAGAAGAGGCAGATTCCTGACCCAGAGAATACAAGTGGGGAAGATGTCATGGGCAGAATAAATAGATTTTGGTGAGAATGGATTAAGTTTCAAAATTCCCACATCTTAAGCAGATGTCTAAGAAGATAAGAAGATATGGGGATGCTACATGGGGCAGCGTGAAGAAGGCATATCTTACTTTCTTCCACATACTTAGATGAATGCTCCCAGGTCTTCCTGCTGTGTTATTATTTTTTCTAGTATTTACTTTTTTACCATAATGACTAATATTTGATGCTGAGCAAGTAATGTAACCTGACTAGATCTTGTTTCTTCCACTGTGTGTGAGCCCGAGATTCACTCAACTTTAAAATTTTATGATGTTCCTCTTCTCTCTCCTTTCCTACAGATTAACTGCTCTTCATAAATATGTAGTAACTGCTTGAAAAATATTCGGGTGTCATCAGTTTTAAGTCACGAAAGATTGAGATGTAAAAAGTAAAATAAAAATGAAAAGTTGGGCTACTTTATCAGGCAGCGTGAACTGACTGCCAGAGAGAACCTTCTTGTAAAATGCCAAATTAATGGCAGTTTTACCGGTTTTTTATTCACTTCCTTTGCCTTCTTCTGCTATGATTTTCAAATAGTGCCTGTTCCTAGGGCCACAGAGTATTGAAGGCATAATAGATCTCCCAGTTTTTTGCTTGTTTTTATCAACAGTGTAATGCCTATCAGAAATGGCAAAGTAAATGACTCTTAGGGAATGATGGTGGGAAGCATGACTCTAGTTAGGAAACAAACAACAACAAACAAACAACAAAACCCTGGAACATTGAAAGGGTAATCATTCTCATGGCATTAAGAAATGAAAGAGTCTGAACTCAAAGCCTTGGTCATAGTGAGAGAAGACACAAATAGGTCACTTGGATGTGTGACATTTTGCATGCTTCATTTACAAGCACATTGTTCTACTTGCTGACTCCCCTGAAATGAGAATAAGAAAGCCTTGCATTTACGAACCCTTCTGATCATTTCTATTCTCACCCCCTTCAAGAAAAAAATACCTCATCGTCTTTCAAATGATTCTTTCAGTAGAGAGAATATTTGGGCAATATATATAAAATTCACTCAGTAGCTCACACCTCTGCTGTAGGAGCCGAGTCACTGATTCTCCCTGAAACACATCCCCAGTGTAGAGCCAAACTCAAGGGACTATATTAAAATGAGTCATTCATCTTTGAGAACTAATTTTAAGTGGTTAGAAAATGAGAAAGTCTGTGCAAATATGCCACCGGTTATTAAATCCTGATTTGGAATACACCGCAAATGGCTGTGGGTAAATATCATCACAGGATGATAATTATTCAAATTCAACCAGCTCCCATATTGCCCAGGCTCCACTCAGAAATATCATAGAAGCAGACTGTTTTGGAGTTGACTATTTGGTGCAGTAATGACAAAAATTAAAAACGAAAATGACTGCCACATTTTGCTATATAATTTTTAAAATCTGTATGACAGGATTTTACAAGCACAATTAAGATAGAGGACAAAGTCAGAGCCAAATGATTTACCACTTTTGTGACATACGTCGAGCTGCTATCTGTAATAGGGAAAGTTTCATCATATGCAAAAAAAAAAAAACAACTGAAAAATAGGCAGAGATCTTAAATGCATGGCTGGAGAGATGGTTCAGTAGTTAAGAATACATGCTAGCTAAAGAGCACACAGATTCAGTCCACATGGTGGCTCACAACCCACCTCTAACTCCACATCCAAAAGATCTGACACCCTCTTCTGGCCTCTGCCATGTGGATACTGAGTATCAAAAGCAAATACTTGGGAATACTAACAGGTGCTCTTAACTGCTGAGACATCTCTCCAGGTCTGAAACAAACACATTTTCCAGAAAAGAACTTAAATGTACAACCGATCAAAGATGTCATAGCCAATTATCAGGTGAAAAGAATATTTCAGTCCCTGGTTTGTCAAGATAAATAAATTAAAATGGTGTATAGCTGTTTTGCCTTCCAGCCTAGTGAGGATTAAAAACATTTAACATGGTGTGCAAGGGAGAGTGCAGGGGCAGTATGGACTCTCTCAAACACTGTAAATGTTACGTTTATGAACATGTAAATGTGCCTACCTTCGACTAGTCAGCACAACTTCAGTGTGTATTTATTGTAGAAATACTGAACATCTGTTTAATGACACGTATGCTTGTTCTTGAATGCTTGCCACGTCAAACATCTGATGGAAAACAAATGACCATTATTAAGAAATTGCTTAGAAGTCTTAATTCTCAAATAAAATACTATGTGGCCAAAAAACTTTGTGTGTGTGTGTGTGTGTGTGTGTGTGTGCGTATCTTTGTACATTTTCATATAACTGGGTCAATGTAGATGTGATAATATGGACATTTTCATAAGATATTAGGCAACTATAATTATAAAACTATCATATAAATTACTAATAACAATTATAGCTATTGTCACAAAATTACTGCACAATTCATTATTGAACAGTGCCTGAAGATATAAATATTAACCTGCTAAGGGTGGCCATCTTTTGGAATTGTGACTGGAGAAAAAAATGTCATTGTGTCATGTAAACACTTCTGCATCACTTCAGTCTTTGATAATGAAATGCTTTATTCTTCTTTCAATTATACAAAGCCAGGGGCTGGTCAGATGGCTTAATAGTTAAGAGTACACATATCACTCACGCAGAGGACCTGAAATCAGTTCTCAGAAGACATATCAGGTGGCTCACAACTGCCTATAATTCTGAATCCAAGATGTTCTCTCTTTGTCTCCTTCGGCATATGTACTCATGTACACATGTACACACACACACTCACACCTAAAAATAAAATAAAACAATTCTTAAAGTGAAATAGGCTGAAGCAATTTTCTAAAGCATTGATTGTGTCCTTATTTTACTTTTAAAGACTTGTGGTCTGTACTTGACCAAGTGAACAAATCCATGTGCTAGGAAGAATCATCCACTGTCTGAACAATGGGGGTTCAGTTTCTACAGAGGAAACTTGAGCTGACTCTTTCAATGGGGTTAATGAATCACATTATTGGTGCATTTTAGTGTATGTGTGCGTGCATGCCTGCATGCGTGCGTGTGTCTATGTCTGGGCATCTCTCTGTGCACATAACGTGTTTGTGCAAGTAAGTATGACATGTGTATATAAGTCAATACCTGCATATATGTTTGTATGTGATTAAATAATTAGGTCGAGAAGTTTATGGTTAGGGAAAGGTGCTTCTTTTCTCATTTTAAGTCATTTAAACTTTCCTAAGCATCACTTCACTTACAGATAAAACTTGTCCATAAGGTAAATGGCCCCATTGACTTCTGTCCTACTTTCCAGGACAGCTGTGTAAAGTGAATGAGTCAGTTAGGAGCAAGCCATTGTGAACTGAAGGTGCAATGTTTTCTGTGACTTTGGAAGATTTCTAAACAATGTGTCAGTGTATAAACCAAGGATGAGTGACTGACTCCAGCACTTTACAATGAACCTCGTATGTTAATTGCATCTCCAGACATATTCAAGATCACTGCATTTGCTACAAACCATGTACCAATCATCAGATGGCTTTATGATACAGACTAATTAGGAAAATTTGCACTAAATCCCAGAGGCTGGATATTAGTCTTCGGAGAGTGCTGTGTTGTGACCAATATCAGCTATGTAGCACCTAAACTTTGATGGACTCCCTTGCAAAGTCTGTGCTAGTATTTTAGTAGTCGTGGTCATCGACACTACTCATGGCCTCCACATCTTGGACGTGTCAAAGACATAAAACATGTAGGACATCTTAATTTTTAATGAATTGGTTAAAGAGAGATAAAGCAAGTATACCACTACTATCAGACAGATTTGTGATCAGTCAGAAATGTGATGTTCACTATGGCTTCCCTGCCCAGCAACATGAACCCAGTACTAATTTCTACAGTCTTCTCCCTATAGTGTCTTCTGTTGAGAATTAAAAACAATAAATATCATTTCCTCCAGGAGGAGTTAGGAGCCACTGATGCTTACATCTAAGACTGTTGAGTACCTCTTTGCTGATACATGAGTCAGAAGGGCAGCTAAAACTTCTCACTTGCCCCGGAAGGGAATGTACATGCACTGCCTGCATCTGTGGGAGCCTCCATGAAGTCATGAGGAAAAGGTTGAGAAAAGAAGAGATGCGGGTCAAGACATCTTCAAATTCTCTAACTGGAACCTTTGCTACATCTCGTCTCTCTTCAAGTTCATTTTTCTAACAAACTCATTTTTGAATTGGTCAGTATTCCATGGATTTTTCTGTTCCTTGCTACTGTAAAAATGTCACAAGAAACCTAAGTATCTATGTTACCGACATGTAAAGTAGAGACAGTAATGATTATCTCACAGGAGTGTATGCACAGATATGCATATGGTACACAGATATGGATTAAATCCTACAAGGCATTCTTACAATCACCAGTCAAATGACAGTCCTCAGGAGGGCCCACCTGACAGCCTATACAACGACTGCTCATTACACTCTAGGCGCTTAATTTTTCTCCATTCTCATTTATATCAAGAATAAAATATGGCATCAATTATTTTTCGACTTCTTGTCTGGGCTCTTCATGAGAAACATCATTGTGCTTATTGCTGTAATTTCAGTACTTGAAATTGTACTTAGCGCATAATTCACATTTGATAAATATTTATCAGCGAACGGAAGAACAAATTAATGTATGTAAAGTGTTTAGCATATAGACATGCTAATAGATGAGAGTGGTTGTAGCTGTTGTCACAGACAATGATGGTTACAGGACAAGCAAAACCAATGAGACAGAGAGAACTTCAAAGGAGGGAAGCACCATGATCATCCTGACAGAGTGTGGATAAACAGATAGAGGATGTGTAGGCAATTTTCTAGAAGCAGTCTGTGCTCCGAGAATATCTCTCATGTCCAGCTTCTTCAAGTTAGGAATTTCTATATTTTTCACATAAGGTCTCACTCTATTTCTTCAGCTGTTCTCAAACTCCTGGAATCAACAGAGCCTTCTGCTTTGGCTTCCCCACTAGCTGAAACCACAGATATGTCCCGCTTTGCCCATATCCATGACAATTCTCATTCCTTGCCTGGCATCATGCTGGTGCATGCCTCCAATTCCAAGTCTACAATCTCAACATATGGGAGGTAGAGGCAACATATGAGGAGTTTAAGGTCATCCTTCACTGCTGTGGAGTGGGTCAGAGGTCACCATGGGGTACACAAGACTCTCTTTTATAAAGCATAAGATATAATATAAGAACTGATCAGAGCCGTACTTATATCTTAAGGAGCAGATATATAGCAATGACTAAAGAAATATAGGCTATGAATTTGAAAGACAGCAAGAGTGGTGGTATACAAGAAGGGTTGGAATAAGGGGAAGGGAAAACATGATTATATCTTAATTTCAAATACACACACACACACACACGAACAAACACACACATACAGTAAAAGGAAAGAAAAAAATTGTCATTCTTTGGCTGTTTGTAGACTGTGACTGGAAAGGCAGGCATCATCAGGCTAACAAAGACTGGGAGGCATGTCTGTTTCTCTTTTTAAGACAGTGTCTTTCCATGTTTTCCTGGCTATACCAGAATTCGCTATGACCATGAGGCTGGCCATGAACTCAAAGAGAGTTATGCCTCTTGAGTACTGGGATTGAAAGCATGTGCCATCATGCCTGGCTTGGTAACAGGATTACAAAACAATGAACAAACTTGAGGTTTTTTTTAAAAAACTTACTTATCAAAATAAATAAAATATACAAAATATCTTAGAAGCTACTCAAGTGGTTCCTTCTTTGTGGCTCAAAGGTCAGATATTATAGGATTTAATGGGCCTGGCCAGTATCTTAAGGACATTGGATGGTTATTTATAGTAATTGGATATTCAAGAGTGTAATGCAGATGGCCTACTGGGGACTGCATTTGTGCATGGCACAGTCCATCTAATGGATTATTCCATTCTCATCTCAGTATTCTCATGGCATCCACAAACAACAGGCTATGAGTGCATTTACTTAAAATTCTTAGAAGCCAAGCCAGGCCAGGTCTCATTCCTGATACTCTGTGACCCCAATATGGCATGACCCACACCCAATATTATAAAAATCACTTAAAACTGACACTCTCCTCACTCTTTTTTTTTTGAGATAGGACCTCCATGTATAGCTTTGTCTAACTTAATATTTAATATTTTAGTGTTGGTGGTGATGAACTTGGGGGTACATGCTATAGTTCTGTGTATGTAAAGGACAGAGGAAAACTTGTTGGAGCCAATTCTGCCCTTCTACTATATGTGTTCTGAAGATGGAACTCAGATTATCATGTTGGTAACAGGTGTCTTTACCTGTTCAACCATCCCAGGAACCCCTCTCTTATACCCTGAAGCATGGATGCTCAGTTTTGCGGGAGCTCCTATGGGAAGAAACTTGTACATTACAATTATATTTTAATGGAATACTTTGCCCAACAGACCACTTTGAGGTCAGACCTTACAAGCTCTTGCAAATTTGTATCAGTTAGCACCGTAGGCTCCCCTCTAGTTCATCAATAGGATGAGAATTTCACAGGTTCAAATAGTGTATCATAACAATGAAAATTAGATTTGTACCCTACAGACCTGGAAACCCCAAATGAAAAGATGTGAACATGAAAATTTACAGATGTGCATTTTAAACATAAAACTTAAACATTCATCAATATAGGAAGAAAATCATAGTATACCCATCATGTATCACAGAAGCATTATCAGTCCTTAAAAAGAATAGTCTAGCTCTACATACATTAGATAAATTTAAAAAACGTAATATGTGCATATACATTGGGGGAAAAGCTATAAGAAAACAAAATAGAGCTGGAAGATGTCTCACTGGGGAAGAGCACTTGCTACACACCATGAAGACCTGATTTTGAAGCCCTTGTACCCATGTAAAAAGTCAGGCATGGTTGTATGTGCCAGTAATCCTAGCATTGTTGGGATCAAACACAAGAAGCTCACTCAAGATTGCTGGTTGGCAACCTAGCTCTAGGAGACACAATCTCAAAGAAATAAGACTGATAAATCAGTATACCCAACAACTTACTATTCACCTCTGGTCTCCATGTATGTACATACTCTGCTCAACAAAACACACACATATACCACAATACACTCATATATACAACTAAAGGAAAGTACTTCCATTAAATCAATTGTAAATGAGTGCTGCATTTTGCTCCATGAACCACTTAATGTGTCCTTGTCCATTCAAAAAACAACTAGAAGACAAGCATTCACAACTAATTGACAGGAAATGAATTGGACTGTAGTGAGGTAAGGGCAAATTTCTTTTCCTCTCTTTTATATTTTCCCTCAGATAAGGACTTACTCTGTAGCAAAGGCTGACCTGGAATGCTGGATCCTCCTGCTTCGGTCTCCTATGAACAATTTGCTAGCATTATAGGCTTTCCTACCCCATGCAGTTCTTACTTTCTATAATCATGTGGATTCTATATATATAGGAGATCTTTGAATAGCTTTGCATAGTAACAATCATAATTATGCCAAGAGTATTATCCAAAAGCATCCATGGGCTTTGTGTAACTTAACCCAGTCTCCATCTAATTGCAACTTTCTTCCAGGAACAATGTCTCCATTACCATTGATAGGCAGTTGCCACATTAGCAACTCAGCAGCTGATTTTTAAAATTAGAACAGAAAACACAAATTCCCATAAATTTCCTTCACTGCCTTAGCTTGACTCTGAAGAAGCAGCAAGCAGTTTGCAACCTGCTGAGTGACTGCCCCCTCACCTCCACAATGTAACATGGGAACAATCCATCAGTGTGTGAACTGCCCTCAGGGTAGTAGGAAAGGAGCCTTTCTGTTGATAGCCATTTCCTCATGACAGGCAAACAAGAGTGCTCTATGGAAAGCTAAAGCATACCCATGAGGTAAGCCTAGACAAAGGGATCAAGTGCCAGCAATGTTCCAGTGTGAGCGAGATGCCAGTTGTCTGGGAGCATCTCCCTAAGTGTCTCCAGGCTCCTACTTCTAGAAGCTCTGCTCCATGTCCACCAAATTAAGAGGAAATGGGTTGCAAAACTCAAGATAGTGAAAGCAAATGGTCCCGTCACTCCTGACTGCCTCTGAAATCATTACGGAACATATCCCACGGTATAATAAATAAAACTGATTGGGTGTGTGGCGAAGAAGAACATTGCAGAAACCTGGAGTGCCTTTAAAGACCATTGTGCTGAGTGAGGAGTAGTAAAAAGTGAGCCCATTTCCTCGCTTCACATTTAAATGTGGTGGCTTGGGAGAGAAACTGCACTTGAAATGGATAGGAGTAATTTCCCATCATTATGGAAACCCTAAACAACCCCAGACTGCTTATACCCTCATCTCTTAGCATCCTAGTAAATTACAGCTATTTGTTCCAAACAAACAGAAAGGCCCATGTGATAATGGAGCAATTTAAGGCTGGGAGGATATGACACCTGTAATTCAATTTCATGGCAGTCAGTTTCACAACATGCATATAACACAGGAAATGTCTCTGTGCGTGTGACAGTTCCACTCTGCCTAAGCTGGGGACTCAGGGTAAGTGGACTCCAATGGACAGAAGCACTCACCACAGGCTGGTATTAAATTAGCCTGGTTTCCACTGCTTAGGGGAGTGGGAAGATCAAAGCTAGTAACTTGGAAGGTGCAGTAATCAGAGACTGTGAGGAAAGACAGCTCCAGAACAAAATTGTCACCCAGTTGTTACAATCTACAACTTAGAAGGTACTGAGGAGGTGCACCCATCCACAACATATATGTGTGTATATTTAAATCTAAATCAATCCTTTGAATGCAAACCAACAACAACACAGTGTTAAGTAGCTGCAACCATTTAAAATTGGATCTGTGAAACTGAACTCTGCAATGCTAATAATAATGACTTTTAGATGATGCAAACCAGCACAAACATCAATCAATATTGCTATTAATAGTGTTTATAATAACATCAGTTAGTACCCGGAACTCACAAAATTCAGTGGATTTTCACAAGGGTCAGACTTAAGGATCATTACTGTCATCAAACCTCCAATATCACACTGCTAATGAGAGTCTGGAGCTAGGGATCCAAACACTGGTTGACTGAGTGACCCTATGGTTGAGTGTGCCTCGGTTTCTCAAAACATAATCAAGCATCTAGGGAGAAATCTTGCCAAAATGTTATCAGGAAAACCAGATGAATTTTGTCCAGCATTTATGGACTACTATCTTACACATGATCTTCTTAATTTCTCTTGTCAACTTGTTCATCAAAAAGGGATATTCAGTCCTCATAACAGAGGACATGGTGATACAAACAGGTGCTTATGCAATCTCACAACTGCTAAAAAAAGACAGTGTGCCTTAACCTATAGAAATACCCTGAGCCTTATTTCCCATTAAGCTGTGGGACTGGATAGATGTTGACATTCAGGGTACTGAAGTGAAGTTGTAACTTCACATCGACTAGTTGTGTATCCACTCAAAGTGTAGTAGTTCTTTTGGATTTGAAACATGTATGCAGGCTTTGACATTTCCAAAAACTTCTCTTTTACATTAGGTCATTTACAGAGGAACATCTTTTAAAGTGAGTCCATGGTGCTGTAAGAGGTTTGGTAGATTTGTAAAGACTTCATGGCAATAGGCTGAGGCTACAGTTCAGTGTGGCATGCTTGCTAACATGTATAAGGTCCCTCAAATTTTCTGTGCATTTCAATAAGTTAGACAAGAGAAGAGAATGAAAGTAAGGCACACGCGAGAACTTGACTATTTTAATGACTGTGGTTATATATACAGCATTAGCTTCCAAACAAATGGATGAGAGTGTGAGCTATGAGGAGCATAAAAGACCAATACAATTACAAACAAAACAAAATCTGAACCTGGTGCAACACATCGATCCACCTGTGGAGGGAGCTTTGAGATGTGTGGTTGATGTATCACGGATATCTTCTTAGGCCAAAGTGTAGGACTCAGAAGCAAGTTCAAAGCACAAGTGTGTTGAAAGGTGGGGAGAATTTTAGAACCACCACAACTCCAACTTTCTCTCTTGTCCAGGACAGAAATGGGCAAAATAATCTGCCTCACTGTGGAAAGGTAGGTAACGGAGTCTTCCTATTCTCTGAACACCACCTTTAGAGTTTTCACCCTCTAAAAGATAGACCCTCACAAACAATTCCAGAATCTTTTGGCCTTTCAAATAACTTGCTGTTACACTGTCCCATGATTGAGATCCCAGGAGCCCAAGAGAACCTGGTAAATCAGATATTCCCTTATACAGCAGCTGGAGTATGGCAGGAATACAGGCAGGACTGAATGGCCATTTCCTAGCAGAGAAGGAAAAATATGTCAACAGCCGGCCATGAGCTGAGAAGCACTTATCCTAGAAAGATGATGCTGGGAATTTGCCTAGAGTTTAGACTAAGATCCCAGCCTTATTTCTGCTACCCATAACCTGTGTAGAATCCTTGGTTCCCTGCTTGGGGATTCAGTGTTCTCATCTATGCAACAAGGAACCTTAAAAAAAAATTATTAACATATTTAAATAAATTAGCAACCCAGAGTACAGTAGAGCAAAAGTAAACTACAGTTAGGACAGAATAGAGTACATTAGCAAGTCTATACTTACTGCTAAGCATAAACTACAGCACAACATAAATGTTCCAGAAACTGATTATTTTTCATTCTGCCTTCTTTGCCCACCTTTGTGCCCAACTGCCTCAAAGGGGAAGGCTCACGGGGAAGCCTCACTTTGTTTGCATGCTCATAGAAAACCAAAACATAAGCCAGAAGCTTCCTCTGACTGCAGCATTCACATCCTCCCACATTGTCCCAAACTGCCTCTAAGGAAATGAGGGCCAGATGGAGCATGTGCCATGACACTCTAAAATTGACTTAGGAGGTTTAGCTTCAGATGCTGTTTAATTTCCTGACTTGAGAAGTGTTTTCACTTTCATTTAATATATGAATTATTTGTGACCAACAGAAGTGAGGAACTTTTATGTTTTCTAATAAAGTGACAACTGAATACATTGCTGAGATGGAAAGAAGAGATAAAGGACAAGGGGCAGGCCTATTCTGAGTAAGGGATCACATTTATTTGGGGAAGAGGTCTGTGAAAACCATCATATTCAAGGTTGCGTTTTGTCTTTACGATGACCAGATAATAGTAACACTGAATTCTGCCCCTCCCCCTGAGTTTTCTGTGAGGATTAATAAGCAAACACAGAGTATAATTAGATTGGAGATTGCTCAAGGATGTCTTAAACATTGCCAGTGGATTCATTCAAACCAAGGAACACTGAGGGAACCTCCAAACTTAACATAAGACTCAGAGATATATGTATATCATAGGGATCTAATGACTTTCTGATTTATTCTGGTCCTCCATTTCATCTAGGTAGGGGCTTTGTGAATATGACCAATAATTGATAATAAAATTACAATTATAAATTTTCAAAAATTATCCACTAAAAGAAAGAAAGTTAGTTTGCTTGCTATTTAGTTTTCTTAGTTCTGTGCATATTCTGGATGTTGACCTTCTGCCAGGTTTGTAGCTGACAGACTTCCTTTGTCCTGTGGGTTGCTTCTTCACTTGGGGAAAGCTTTAATTTTATTTATTTATTTATTTACTCTATAGGAGATTTGAAATTTCACTGAGGTTTCGGTTGGAGAGATGGCTCAGCAACTGAAGAGAGCCTGCTGCTCTTAAAGACTAGACATTATACACAGCATCCACTTCAGGTGTCACACCTCCTATAACTCTAGCTCAAGGGAAACAGTTACCTTCTTGAAAAGTAGTCCTAATTCCAGCTGTGCTATTGCTGCTCCCTGCAAAATCTATATAAGGAGCTGTGCTCCTTCACATGTCTTCTGAGGAACACAAGAAATCATGACTACTTTCCCTTACTTTTATTGCCCAGCTTTATCATAGAAACTTAGCTCAGCATAAACTGAACTTTTTCCAATAATCAGTGCTAATCCCCAAGGACACGGATTTTCTGTCATCTTGGCTGTTGACATGGATACCTGTCAAATGGACAAAGCAATTTCTAAGTTTATCCTTAGTGCCATCTCTTTATCTTACGTGATCAGTGAAGGGTCATTTTACTTGACTTGAGAATAAATAGCAACAACAACAACAAAATAATCCAAACATTAACAAGGTGAGTCTAGAATAATTCCCTATCTTTTTTCCCTTTTATTCACACTGTAAATTCATTCTTTGACAATTTCATGCACGTGTATATGTTCTTTTGGGCATACTTACTCCTCTTATCCTCTCTTATCTGCCTCTTAATCATGATGAACTCAGCACTTTCTTCCCAAAAAGTCCCTTGCCCTTCCATATAGTAGTAGTAGTAGTAGGTGACCTACTGATCTAATTGAAAGACCTTGGTGGCTATACCAGTAACTCAAGACATCAAGAGCCACTCTGACAATTCTTCGCTGCCAAAGCTTCTCATTTGGGGATGGGGCCTTCATAGTCCTTCCTCATTCATGATGGAATGTTGACCTGACCAACCTTGTTACAGGTTTTGTTTAGATTAGCACAGCTGCTGTGATTTTATGAGTGCAATGGTCACTAAATACCCAGAAGACAAGCTGTTACTGCATTCCTCTATACCCATAAGCTCTTAAATTTCTTCTACCTGCTGTTCAGTCATGTCCAAATAGGAGAATAAAAATTTAGCATGCAAAAATCAGTAGTTTTCCTACATACAAATGACAAATATACTGAGAAAAAAATCAGAGATATAATCCCAATCATAATAGCTTCAAGGAAAAAACCTTGAAATAAATCCTCAAAAAGTCAAAGACGACTACAGTGAAAACTTTAAAAACTAAGTCAGACAAGATGGGAAACAATTCCATGCTCATGGATCAGAAGAATTAATATTATGAAAAAGTAGGCCATGATGCTCAAAGCAATTTTCAGATTTAATGCAATCATCACCAAAACTCCAATGCCATTCTTCACACAAATCAAAAAGAACAATCCTAGAACAATCATAAAACTAATGGAAATTCAAATTATTCCAGAGAGTCAAGGAAACTCTGAGAGGAAAGAATGATGCTGGAGTTATCACCATGCCAGAGTTCATGCTACAGCACAGAGACACGATTACAAAATCAACAAGACACTGCCAGAAAGGAACACATGGACTAGAATAGAGGAATCAAATATAAACCTATTCAGTTACAGCCTCCTGATTTTTTTTACAAAGATACCAGAAATACACACTAGAAAAAAGAGCCTCTTCAATAAATGATTGGAGGAAAACTATACATTTGCATGTAGAATAATGAAACTCTACCCTTATCTCTCAACCTGAAGAAAAAGAAACTCTAAATAGTCCAGCACCATTTTAACCCCACACTTCAATTTTAATACCTAAGGCTCTTGGATTTTATCGGATTGTCTCTTGAAACATTCATCTGAAATAGAAACTTAATTTTCTGCTCTCTGTATGACTCCTTGTACGACGTATCAGAATTTTCTGTACCTAGTTCAACAAGGAGAAAGATGCCCTCAAGTGGTGACCCATGCTACACCCATTCTCTGGAATGTCCCATAACTTAAGTCTTGTCAAATGTGACAGAGGCACAGCCCATCATTATGTTCAAATTCTATTTCCTGCAGTTCTCTTGATGACTTGTGACTGTTTTCTATGACATGAAAGGTTGTGGGGCTCTTGAAAGCCAGAGTGGCACATTAAAGAAGACCACCACACAGGGTCTTCTTGAGAACACTGTGAGACTTTGACTTTGGAGTGACCTGTGTTAGCAGCATTGCAAGAGGTCAGGCAAGGCTGTTTACATGCCATATCCCACAGATTCTCTGGGCTAGTAATGAGGATCCAAGCACCACAGAGAATGGCTCAGAACCATTTCAATAGGAAACACTTTACCTCCCAGACCCCTGATAGAATTCTTCATTTAGGATAGATCAGTACTACATATTTATAATGTAGGAAATTAAATGATTGTGGAGATAAGTTATTCATAAGAGGAGAGTAGGTTCCAATTCTGCCCCTATCAATCATTGTTGTGTGACCACCCATAGATCATATAACCATTCCAAGCATTACTTCCCTCATTTGTAACATAGAATTCTAACAGTTCTTAGTTCATTTGATGCGGAAGTGATCAAGTTCAATGAAGTGCTTAACATAGACTCAGCACATGACAATAACTTGCAACAATCACTTTTATTATTAGAAAGTCCTCATACTAAAATATTTGCTTACATCTTTCTACCATCTTGTACATATTTTTCTTTGTATATACTTGCTCAATTCTACCTATGTCTGTCTGTCTATCTATCTATCTATCTATCTATCTATCTATCTATTATCTATCTGTCTGTCTATCATTCTTTCTATAATCTATACCTACCAATTTATCTATCTGTGCATAAAGCTTCTAACATACTGAACACTATTCTGTTTTCTTATGTTTAAAACCAAGCTACTCCTACGGATAGGATGAAGCTTGTAGAATGATTGTTTAGCATGTAGAAGGCCTTGAATTAAATCCTTGGAGGCACATAAACCACATTTAGTGACACATACACTCGAGAGATGGAAGCAGGAGGAGCAGAAGTTCAAAGCTATCCTCAGCTAAGTTCAAGTCTAGTTTAGATTCTGTCTCAAAGACAAACAAACAAATAAACAAAAATTGTCTTTATTGGTTTATAAAATTTTGAATTAATACAAGGATCTTACAAGTGACTCAATAACAAAATACAGCACAAGTGTTTACACGTTGTTTCATAAATGCTTTATTTTCCTACATTCTTATCATCTGTTGTGTGAAGATTGAGCCTTTCTAGGGAGTGGTATATCAAGAACCTATAGCATGGTTTATTTGATTTCTTTGTTTTTAGTAGTCCTTAGTAATAGCCACACAGTATGTCTTTTTGTTGGCTTCATTGTTAAAATTGCCTGTCAACACAATTGGTTACCTGGATATTTCATACTGATGCATAATCCATCTATAATGAAAGATGCTAAATATTTTCTCATCTAAAATATGAAAATTATACCTGAAGTTGAACTAGAAAAAGAAATGCAAATAATCGTCAACTAATGAAGATTATTTCTAAAGACAAATTGGAATTTAATTGGCCAAATATTAAAATAAGATGAGGATAATAAGATTTAAAACTATGATACATTATGGACAAAGAAAAACATATTCACAGTTTCCCTTAGGCACTAGAAATTCTCAAAATATTAAATATAACAATCGAGATACACTGAAGTGAGGAGTCTAAAGCTAGCTAAAGGAAGATTCGGGTGGTGTCTGATATTCCTAACACACTGATAGGATGTGAGATGTGTCCATCAATGACACTGATATAACACAATGGAAATGTGTTTCTAAAAGCCATAATTATTGATAATTATAATTATCCTTTCTCCCAAACCACTTCTAAAAGATGTTAGCATCACATGCTCAAGGCACAGGGAATGTTGTTAAAGAGGTGAAGGAAAGGCAATGAGGTGTGGCTGGGAAAAGAGGAATTGCTTGTATTCAGTGATACAGTCACTGATGGGACACGTGCCCTCTAGTATAGAGCTTCACATCCTTGTCCACACATCCCTGGCTAAACCTAGTGGTTTAAAACATAAAACCCAAACCAAGTCATATAAACAAGAAAGTGGAATGGCTTTTCTGGGACGGGGTTAGGGGAGCAGAAGCCATTGATAGGATAAGGGATAGCAGAGGAACTAGTGAAAACAGAATGTACTATATATGTGAACAGAATTGTCCAAGTCTTACAAACACACACACACACACACACACACACACACAGAGAGAGAGAGAGAGAG
>NW_021628199.1:0-1538 GCF_004785775.1 Grammomys surdaster
GAGAGAGAGAGAGAGAGAGAGAGAGAGAGAGAGAGAGAGAGAGAGAGGACTTCAGATTCAGAACTTCAGATTACCACACAATAAAATAGAATCCAGCTGTGGGGTGGCTATTGAATCATCATGTGCTATTGTTAGCTTCTTATACATCTTGAGAAGGTTTTTAAGTTGAAAGTTGCCTCATCAGCCTAGGATGCTATGGAGAGGTACATACATTTTCTGAGCTAGGACCTAACAGAAGGAGGCCATGTCATTGGGGGCATGCCCTTGAAGGATATGAGACATCAGCCTCTTTCTTTATTTCACAAACTATATGAAGTGAGTAGCTTTGCTCTACCATGTACTTCCAATCCCGATGCTCTGCTCTACCCTGGCTCTGGCCAAAAAGCAATGTGGTCAGGCAGCCACAGGTTGAGTCTCAGCAACTGTGTCCTTTCCTCCCTTTAAGTTGGTTATATTCAGTATTTTGTAATAGAAATGAATGCAGAATACTGCTAATGAGTTATGGGCTTTTCAGATTTGCTTGCCTGTGGGGAGAACCTAGAGGTTTTCCTTAAGAAAAAGCTGATTCCTCCTTTTATAGGATCACTCATGTGGACTCCCTTAGGTTTAGACATGTTAGACAAATGCCCATACTCCACTTTTATGGAAATCATAAATCTGTGGAATAACATGATGCACTTACATTTGAGATACAAAGTTTTCATCTTCATAAAAGTGAAACCAGTCTGTCCATACCAGGACCTTTTTTGGTGGAGGTGGTACTTGAGTAGGAATTTTAACTGAACTCTCTTGAAAGATGTTGCTTCAGGTGAGGTAAAGGACATGCATAGACTTAGAGTACTTCTGTCAAAAGATTTGGCTCAGAGTAGATCATAGCTCTGAACCCCAGGAGGGAGGCAAAACCCTGAACTCTCTTGCCTCATGCTGGATAAAAGTCAGGAAGCAGAGATTGCCTGGGAGCAGTGCTGAGACTGTACAGAGCTTCTGATGTCTTCTAACCCCCCAGGATCCAAGGGAATTAAACATATATAGTATGTATAGCACCAGCCCCTGCCATTGCCTTCTTAAACCAGGCCATCAGGTGCAGGGGCTAGGTGTCCCCTGCAGTTACCTGGAGTAAGGAAGGAATCTTAGGAAGAGGTGAGTGTCTGTGTGTGTGTGTGTGTGTGTGTGTGTGTGTATGCACATGTGTATGAACATGTGCAGGAGAGGGGTGGGGTGGGAGGAGGGAGAAGGAAGAGGTTGAGATAGGGAAGGAAGAATGTTGTGAAGAACAAAGGGAGGAATGGAACCATGTGGGAATGAGATGGAGTAGAAGGGAAGAGAAATCCAAATCTATAGTATGACAGGCGAAATGCACTAATCCTCAATAACCCTGATTTTAAACCTGTAATTAGTAGCTTTTGTTTGTTTCATACTAAAATAAATCTTCCTCTGCCTCTTTTTCTCTCTTTCTGTCTCTATCTCTCTCACTCTCACCTCTCTCTCTCTCTCTCTCTCTCTCTCTCTCTCTCTCTCTCTCTCTCTCTCTCTCTCTC
>NW_021628200.1:0-28720 GCF_004785775.1 Grammomys surdaster
TTTCTTTCTTTCTTTCTTTCTTTCTTTCTTTCTTTCTTTCTTTCTTTCTTTTTGTTTAGTGGCTCAGCCACTAAAGGCTAGGCTCATAGCAAAATCATTACATGTATTTGTATGTATGTAACTGTTTGTTTATATGTTTACATTGTGTGTGTTTACTTGTTTGTATATTTGTATGTGTTTGTTATATGTGTGCTTATATGTGAGTACATATTTGTGTATGTGTTTATGTTGTATATGTGTGCACATAAGTTTGTGCTTGTGTGAGTGCTTCCCTCTCCCTCTCCCTCTCCCTCTCCCTCTCCCTCTCCCTCTCCCTCTCTCCCCCTCTGTGTGTGTGTGTGTGTGTGTGTGTGCATGTGTGTATGTGTGTGTGTGTAAGTAACCCCAGAGGCCATAAGACGTCATCAGATCCCCTGGAAATGGAGTCACTGGTGATTACGAGTAGCCCAACCTGAGTCCTCTGCAATAACAGTATGTATTCTTAAAGCTGAACCATCTTTCTAGCTCTGAACTTGAATATTGGATCCTCCTGCTTCTACCTCCCAATTCCAGAATTATTACAAGTGTTCACCACCATACCTGTTTTTGAGGTGCTAGAGATAGAAATGAGAGCCTTGTGCTTGCTAGCGGAGCAGTCTACCAACTCTACGACAACTACAGCTCCTACATAAAGGATTTTTGTTATTTTCCCAGAAATACCACTAATGTGCACATATTTTTATGATTACTAGTTTCATCACTAATACATTAAGCAAAAAGTCAAACACCAATGCAAATGGAAATTTTCAGATTATTACACAAATTTAAGTTTGATAATTTATAGTTTCATGACTTCCTTAATTTATTAAGGATTTCTAGAGCTTTGATTAGGAATTCACACAACCATGGCTATGGTTTATTACATCAGCACTGATTCTTATCTATTGATCAGCTGCACAGTCTTCAAAGCTCTCATCATCGAATCATCATGGGAATACTCATGAAACAAATGTGAAGTTTACAAAGCTTCTCGAACAAATTAAGCTTGCCCTGAGTAAGCACTCACATAAATTGATACTAAAAGCGTACCCTATTTCTTTCTTTTTTCTTTCTTTGTTTCTTCCTTCCTTCCTTCCTTCCTTCCTTCCTTCCTTCCTTCCTTCCTTCCTTCCTTCCTCCTTTTGTTTCTTAAGGTCTATTATTTTATTTTTTAAATATATATGGCTCATGCACATTATTGCTGGTGACTTGAGGTAGCGTTACATGTGGTTGTAAGCTGCCTGACATGAAAGCTGTGAACTGGGCTCAGGTTCTCTGGAAGAGCATGAGTTCTTAGCCACTGAGCCATTGCTCCAGATACTCTTTTCCCTCATAAAATACACCCTTCAATATTTCTACATATACATTTAACTTGTTAGAATTGTGAAAGTTCAGAACTAAAATGCAACCAAATTCAATCCTACTTTTTACTCAAAGAGAGGCTCAGAAGCAGGACCAGAAAACCAAAACTGAGTTACAGAACCTATGCAGGGAATGGTCTCACTGTTAGAAATCATCTCTTTAACCTTAGTCTTCTCACTGTCCTTTCTATTGTTTCCTTCCCCTTAATGACTTTCTGCTGGCTTTACATTTTTCACCTGTCCAGCTCACTGCTAAGATCTTTTAGGTATAAAGTCATCTCTTTGCTGCCCACCATCCATTAGCCTCTCCCTGGCCGAACATACAGTGTCTGAGGTGTAAAATAAATATGCAGAGAAGAAACAGTTTCAGTAAGTCACAAATAATATGACTCTTTCTTTATTGCTGTAGCTTGTATCCTAAGTGGCCCTAAGAGCCCTGTGTATATGTAAAAGTTTGATCCTCAGCATTGTGGATCCTGGGTCCTGGGACATTGTGACATAATCTTAAAGAGAATTATTGGTCATGGATCTCTAATAAACATACTAGCTTCCATTTGTGGAGCAGTTTTGTCCACCAACCAGTCTTTGCTACAATACTCTACGTCACCCAAGGATTAAGACAACAAAGTTAACTGACCCTGACTGTAAACTTCTGACATTATGCATGAAAAAATAGATCTTTTCTCTTTGTAATCTGATAGCCTCTAAGATTCCTTACAGTACTGACTGATACAGTGTCTGAATAAGATTTCATTTCATTAAGTCTATCCCCTTTCTTTCCTGCTAGGCCCCTTTCCTTTATCAGCATCCTTCCAGTTTTAGCTGCTTTTGTACAGAATTTCTTTTCATATGACTACATACGGCTCAGAAAAAAAAAATTCAAGACTGTTCCAGATCTTTTAAGCTATTACACTTTTCCTCTCTGTCAAAAGTGACACAATATCAATAAGTGAGAAGGAAGGACAGGCTGAAGTGTGGATGGGTTAATATTTTTGTGTTTCTGGCTCATCTCACACCCCACTATACATCCCTTGTGGAATGAACTTTAAATAATACTCCATTCAGAGGCTCTGGAGACTATGTCAATTTTCAAATAAACTCCTTCATTCTCTTGAGAATTAGTTCTTTGCTCATACTGTGTAGGTTCTAGAAGGATCCTTTTAACCTAAATGTGTTCATGATTACCAAATGTCATATAATCGCACTATAAAATCTAAGGTCATTGGGAAAGCTTGTAATTGTTAACTTACTGCTCAAAACAGGGAAATAATTCCCTAGCAGAGAGGAATAAAGAATAAAATGCTCAAATAAAAGGCAATACAAAAATACTAAGTGGTTTTGGTTAAAGAAATATTGCTTGTACTTGCCAACTCTATTTGTCCAATTCCCTTGATTCCTTTCCTCATTTCTCTGTAGCTCTAATTGAAAATGTTCCGGCATTGCTCAGTTTGAAGCTGCTGTCACATTAACATATCGATCCTGTGATGGTTTTTGCAAGAGTTCTGTGCAGGCGATATCCATTCACGAGAAGGCCATTACATAAAGGACATGAAATAAATAATTATGGATCTGCAGCTTTGCAGCTTTACTCCATTTGCTGGACTAAGGAAACCATCTCAATGGTGGAGTCAGATAATTTTTCATCATAATCATTAGTACCAGATAGAAAATTAAAATGAGGATGTGTTGAGTTATTGTCAATGGACAGATAAGCAATTCCCAATCTGTTTCTCTAAAGCTTTCATATTATAACTCTACCAATGAAGTAAACAAGCATCTATCCCCAATATATGTAATTTGGGGTGTTTTACTCATATGTTATGCATCTTAAAAATATACAATTAAAGTGGTTTGAGTGACAGCTGAGTCAGCAATGTGCTTGCTAGGCAAGCATGAGGACCTGGATTCAATGATCAGAATCCATGAAAAAAAAAAAGCTAAGTATGGTGAAGTTTCTGTACTGAAAACTAGAGAGGCAAATCCTTAATGCTCACTCTACAACCAGGCCAGTCAAACCAGCTGGCTCCAGATTCTAAAAAGAGTTTCTGCCTCAAAATTACAAGGTGAATATTTCTGGAGAAATAGCTTCTATGTGTTACATCACCAACACATAAAAAATCACACATATATACAAACCATATAACTAAATGAAATAAAATACAGGTAAGGTTCATAATATTTATGTTACCATTGGAACTAGCTTGCTCACCTTTGTGTAGTGAAAAATTCCATAGTTCCCCCTAGCAAGGAAATATACTGCTAATAACAATATCCTCTACATGTGTCCTGCCCCATCTCACATAATAACTGTTCCTTGCTATCTGACTATGCTAAAAGGATATGTCAAGAAATCTATCTATTCTGCACTGTATACATTTGCTTATCACCGACTGGATCACTGACACACTGTTATCCACATTTCTCAGTGGGTATTGTTTGGTTGGAGCTTCTAGTAAATTATTAGTCTTCCCCATAAAACAAGCATTCAACTTCACATACCCTGTTCCTCTGGAGCATATTTTTTTCCTTTGGTGGTTAGAGATGCTGCATTTTGGTTAAATGCATTTCTAAACATATGAACTAAAATGTTTGTACTAGCAAGAGGGAGGAAATAAATATCCCTAGAGCCCGGGACTATAACCCGAGTGGTAATACTGGAAAGCAGCCACACAAAAAGCCAGCTCTGAAGCCATTAGGAAAGCCTCATAAAGTATACTTTCTTGTACAGTCAACATTTCTTTGAAGTTTTGTTTTTACTTGAACTTTGTGTTCTATCCTTTTGTAAGCCATTTTTAGTTTTCACACAAAAGTAATGTTTTGAAATCAGGGCTATTTACAAGCCTATCCAATTTCCTTGAGTATCCTGAATCCATTCAAAATTCTGCTCAACCAATAATAACTGATTAAGAGATAAGGTATAGATCAGACAAGGAGGTAGGATGTTGATCATTGCCCACATGTCGAACTGTGGCACATGTAAGTCCTCCAAATCTCATCTAATGGTCCCAACAAACAACGCCTATATGCCAGCATTCTTCCTTTCCAGGTCATAGAAAAGAGTTCACCTCCTACAACCAGAGTGTTGGAACTCCATGGAGGTCTAGTGATCATCAAACATTTGGCATGAAGAACTATAAGGCCATAAAGGTTGACATTCTGCTAAACTCCTACAGCCACAACTTTCAAAGACTAGAATGGATGGCTTTGATTTGAGAAAGAATTGCATCAAAAAGAAATTAATTTTCTTATAAAGTTTGTAATATATCAAGAACTGATCCTTGCTGCTCAAATGTATGCCATGATCTTCTCCAGAATGCATGTCTCTACTGTTGGAGTAGGCTAGGTACTTAAAACATGTTGGGTAATTTGAGATAAATGATTCAAGATATGGAATAACTGACAAGTCACCAAGAGTGGCATTATTAGTAACCTCCTTAAGGTTGACACTTTGTTATCTTCTCATGACTTTAGAGAGAGAGGTCTTATATGTGTAGGGGCAACTTTCAGAACTGCCTGGGGTTACAGAGAACTGAAAGCAAACTCCATCTGTTGACATACTTCATGTTTATTATGTAGCTCACAAAAACACTTTTTTTTCTACCCAAGTGAAAACTTATTCCTAGTTTTAGGTTGCTTACGTGTTCAGAGTTCCACAGAACATGCAAGTACTCTCCCTAGGATTGACATCTCATGCAGCAGACATTCTCGGGGGCCTTTTTGAAACAAGAGTTGTCTTTGACACACTCTCCTTTTCAGGTTTCTATGGCCATATACTTTGAGTTTCTGACATTCTAGAACCTTCTTTATCTTGCCCCTCTCTTCTTGACTTTGCTCATGAAGTCCGGTTGTTCACTATCAGTTTGAAAGCTCGATTCTCTTTTCATTATTACTGTACCTGTTATTTCAATTACCTCCTACACAATAAGGAGTAACAACTGTGCCTTTTTACCCAGACTCCATGCAAAATTCTTCCTATCCATCTTTACTTACCACACAGTGCAAGTCTTCTGATGACTACCAATGTCCGACTTGGGAAGCTAGCTTGACCATCCAATATTCTCCTCACAGACTTGGAACATGGATTGTTGACCTATGAGCCTGTTTCTGAAAATTACTTCCTCTGACAACTGCAAAGTCCAGGGGTATATGCACCCCCTTCTAGGAAGTCAACAGGAACCAAGTAGTTGATCAAAGAATGTAAAAACCATATATTCCTCCTTCAATTTTTAATATTCTGAGACACATACAGATTCCCATGTAGAAACTGGCCAGTGTGTGTGTGTGTGTGTGTGTGTGTGTGTGTGTGTGTGTGTAAGAGAGAGCGAAGATCCCTCTTTCCTCATATTTTCATAGGGGTGCTTTCTTGACAACTCTGTCATAAACTCACACTAAATTCTTCATTTAAACCTTTACCATAGGAATTCACAGACAACACCACGATGAAATGCATCCCCATTCTTATAAACTCTTCCACATTTTTGTCTTTTCTACAAATATTTGCTACATCAAAGTCTCAGACTTGGGGGTGGGGTGCAGCTTAGTCTGGCATACACAAGGTCCTGTGTTCATTCCTGGTCATCCAAATATGAGCAAGCAATAATACCACCTCAATGAATAACGCCATCATTTTCCCAATTACTCAAGTGAGATAACTGAGAGTCATCCTCCATACAGTCTCTGTATATCATTCTGCAGGTTCACATAGATCCTTCTTAAATAGCTTCAGGTGAATCTTCTTTTTTCTATTGTTATTGGTGTTTGTCACTTAAACATCTCCTGTCTCAAAGAATATTGTATTGTGGTCCAATTAATGAAACAAAGCTAAATGTGGATCACCTCCCTGACAGCTCTGAGAGTAGTCGGAGGCAGATGGAACATTCTATCATTGGCTGTATCCAAGAATAACCTCATTCAGGGTTCCAAATCCTCACCAGTTTCAACAGAATTATCAGTTTCTATCTCTGCCATGCTGGGACAAAGACTGGAAACCCCATTTTTACCGCTACTATGTGTCTTTGCTCCCCTAAGGCAGGTGAAGATCCTTGGAGTCTGTTACTCTTCATTTTCTGTGTCTCTTTCAGCCTAAGTCTTCCAATGTATGGTCACTTGCCAAATATTTGCTGAATGAATCAATAAGCCAGTAAATAAATCTTTTAAAGGCAGAAATGAATCAAAAAAAATGAAAGGAAGGGAGATATGCTAAAAAGGAAAATAGAGTGGGAGGGGAAAGCAGTATCTAGCCCGTATGAGGGTCTTGTCCCTTGCATTGAATTGATGCCATGCTGAATAATCTATTTTAGGAGATAAGAGGGATGCTGGCAAAGTTCTGGAAAACAAGACTTTAAATTATAGCTACATTTTTCTAGTTTGGAATTTCCAAGAGGGATCACAATACCAGTTTGTGCAGTGAGGTAGTTTCTACAACAGAGAGGAATAAATAAATACTAATTAATGATAATAATTAAGGAGGGAGAAGTAGGTAGAAGACACAACTGGAATAGTTAAGCAGATTTCTGCTAAGTCCTTTTCTAAAATGCGAGTTCTCTATCATTAGCCTGCCTATTGTATCATAATTTCTTCTTTTAGAAAAATAAAGCTAATAAATTAAAAAATCGATGTTCATGTCCTATATCAATCACATACTATTGGTGTGACTGTGGAGGGGCTGCTTGACCTCTCTGAGCTTGCACATCTGTGTCTGTAAGAAACAGCCTCAGCCTCCAACTAGATGATGGTCACAACCATTTCTAGCTCTAAACTCCTGTTCCATTTTATCCCATACTATTTTTAGTTCTCCCCATGCCTGTCAATCCAGTGCTTTCTGCAAACTGGAAAATGAATTCAAACTGGCTAATGTTTTATTAGAGTCATCTAAAAATAAACTTTGTAGCAGCGACTAGGAAACTTCTCTATGGAAACAATATGTGCCCATGAGCCAGAAGCTCCTTTCTGTAGGAACCATTTTCTGTCCAATTCTTTGTTACCTCTGAAAATGTGTGCTTCCCAACCAGAGATAAGGAGGAGAGCCACAAACTTATTCACCTCACTGACATATAGAGAAAAAGAAAGAACACATAATGTGTGGATTTGTGGCAAGTGTTTGCTACTTGTGGTTGTACTTAGTGGAAGTCTGAAAAATAATTGGATCAGAAACTGAAATCCAGTAGGTTTCATCAGGCACTAATTATACTAATAAAATGGTCTGTCTGTCTTTAAATTCTGCCTCAATTCAAAGTAAACTGTAATTTACCTTCCTGTGATTAAGCAGGTAGGGCATGGTAAATGTCCTAGGAACATAAGTTCGCACTATTTACTAATAACTGCATGCCATTTTGTCTATTAAAATATGAATGTTTTAATTTTTAACTTAACATCTTTACCCTATTTCTTCCTCCCAACTCCTTCCAAATCCCTATCTTCCTTTGTTTTTTATTTATTTATTTATTTATTAAGATGAGATTATAACCAAGCATATACATCCTGGTCTTCTAGCTCTTACCATCTCTCCACCCCTTTCCCCCCAAATTCTGAGGTGTTTCCTGAGCCATAGGTTTGGGAGTCCTGTTTTAAATGGCGGTAGACATCCAGAAGTCAGTTTATTTCTGATTTTTGACCAGTTGAAGGTTTCTACAAATGTTCCTTGCCTGCTGAAAAAGGAAGCTTCGATGAGGGGTAAAAGCTATACAACATATGTCTGGGTTTAAGGACTAAAGAGGAAATTTAGGGGTTCTTTATAAAGTCAGTTTGATGGTGTTTTGCTGGGGCAAACATGTAAAGGAATGTTTCATTACAGTAAAAAAAGGTGTGAAAGCCTAAGGCAGAGTCGTGAAGGAATGTTTTGCTGAAGCAGACACAGGAGAGAGGATGTTCTGCTAAAGCAAGCACATGAAACTGCATGTGATTAAAGATACTTTGCTAACTACACACATGCATTGGTCAGCATTTCATTGTGTAGTTGAGCTGCGTTTGTTAGGACTGCATAGAGAGGAACACACCAAAAACCATCTGGTGGTGTGCTACAATTTCTTGCTACTTCTGAACACTCAGTCTGATTGGATGCACATGCTGAGGCAAGACCTGTGCTGAGGCAAGGCATGTGGAGGGCCCATGATGTTTGGAGGGTATGAATAGGACTCCACAGAGAGACGGAGACAGAGCTTGGCTTGCTGGCACAGCTAGCCTTGCAATGTTTGTGGGTCTCGATTCTTCAGTGATCTTCACTTTCCTGAGAGAGGCACAGCTGAGAGTTTCTCCTCGAGTTCCTGTTTGTCCTTCCTGCTGACTGGAGCAGAAGCTGAGGCCTGGCTGTCTTTGCTATGTTGTGCCACCACTGTTACTAACCCAACTCTACAGAAATGGACTGTTGGGGTATCTGTGAGGTGTTTATGAGTGGATTGAGCTGCAGCTGCCAAACTATGAAGTGAACTACCGATTTCTATACAACACAGATGGGAGTTGCTCCAAAGAACCTTTCTAAACAGGTCTACTTCCCTGTATCCTTGTTTCTTTTCTTTTCTACTACCTCTGGTAGTAGTGGGCTGCAAGAGAGTTTAAAGTTTTTAAGAACCATCATTAAAAGTAAGGTTTTAAAAAAATTAAAGTTACAAAGAATAAATATTAAGAATGTAATAAGGGATTATATTGGCTTAGGAAACTGGCAGTAGTGGGTTCTCATACAGGTTCTATCGCTTTACCAGTATAGGCAGTTAGATGAATTTACAGTGCTAACAAAACATGAATTCCCTCCTATTGAACAGATCTTAAGCACAATTAGGTAATTGCTGGTTACCCTTGGGATATAAGTTCCACTATTGCATATATCAGGATATCTTGCCATGCTGGTCATTGCTGTAGTCCCTTAGTATTAAAGCTGGATAGGACATTGATTGTTTTCCTTCCACAAGAACTTGCATGGCTCCTTCTGAAACTATGAAGCAAGCTCTCAGTAAGGACGCTTCCAAGTCACTTCCAATTGGTTCCTATAGGAAATCACCTTTTGTGGGGTAAGTAACCAAGAGCAATGACAATAGCCTATATTATTTTGCAGGACTCTTAAAATCTTCTGGCCAACAGATATATATAGTGTTAATGTACAGGAGACCAGAATTTCTATTTCCATTCTCCCTTATTTAACAGAAAACACTCACAGTAACTTTAATCTCATGAGCAAATGTACCCCCTCTTTTTGAGAAAAATGGAATATAAAAGAGAATTGCATGAAAAACAAAAAGATTGGACCATATGTAATATGAGCTACCCAGTAGACTTCCTGAGGCATGACAGATAAAGAAACCTAAGTTAGAGATCAGAGAAATATAGCAAAAAAAATTATAGCAGCAACCTATGTTGTTCCTGACAAGGTAAATGAAACCTTGTTACTCCTTGTTTCAGGGGACTCCTTCCAGATATGATAGAAGCCAAATAGCTCTCTACAAATTCTTACCATTGATAATATTAGAATGGTCTGGAAGTTTTGTTTTAAAGTCTTCCTCCTTTGCAAGTAGAGAATGTCAGATGTTACATGTTATATTTCTTGGTTATATGTCCTGCAGTGTGGTAAAAGCAGAATAGCTGACTCCTGTCAAGTTGCTTCCTGCTTGGCCTCTCTGTATTCCTAAAGACAAACTTTCTGGGAATATTCTGTTCCCTATGTAGAAGTCTACTTTACAGTTGGCTGGCTTACTTATATTTTCTGTCATAAACTCATTCTTTACACCTCAGTTTTCCAAACTGTTCCATAATCCTCGTTTAAGTAACAATAATGTCTGATAAGACCAGATAGCATTAGGTCACTTAGTTACTGTTGATGAGGTACCATTCACATCAGATCCTGTTCATGCAACAGCATTCTTGTAATTCTGATGTTGGTATATACTCCTCTCAACCTCCTTTAACACAGAGACAGCTATGGCAGGCCCTCACATGCCCTGAACTATTTGCATGTAGGGAACTGGTAACATTATTTCTGTAGAGTGAGAATGAAAGTTAGAGTTTCAGAGTTAGAAAACCAAAGACCAACTGGAAATAAGAAATAGTGTATGTTCAGAGGCCAGATGGCAAGGTTAGAGTCAATGGGCCAAATTTAAATGCAAGGAAACCGTTGTGTATGCCTCCCCTTATTTTATCAGAACTGAAGATTTTTAATGACTTGCACTTCTTGTTACAGAATGCAGAAGTGTCCTTTGGAGCCAAATCAAAGAGAATGGCTAGGAAGCAAGCAATTTGGGTAACCAGTCTAGAAGCTTCATTTCCACCTGACCTTTTCTTGAGTCTAGAACATACATAGCATCCCTTTCCCTTCTCACTTTAATGGACATGTCTAAGAAGCAGCTGAGGTAGCAGCACTGTAAGGAATGCACAAATTGGACCATCCCCCAAAAGGATTAGTCTCTAATCCTGCTGACCAGGTGCCCATGCAGTGAGGTTGCCTATTGTGAAAACCCAACACCTACTATCTCAACATAATTGCAATTTTTAGGAGCTTTAAATGAAGTATTTTATTTATCTATGAAAATATAAACAGAATAAGCCACAGTCATGTTGATAGAAATTATATTACATTAAAATTCTCCATCTTCTTAAATTTTTTTTATTAGTGATCATTAAATATTTTTATCCTCTCCCAACCCTTTTAATGAAAATATCCACAATAAGGCTCATGAGGAGTAAAAAGACCATGCTTTAATATAATAAGACTGTACTTACTTTGCTCACAAATGGGCCATGGTGTTTTATACTTGCTAAGAACTCAATTTGAACAGTGAAAAAAATGGTCTTATGGGGCTTATTTTATTTTTAAAGACGTCTGTAACTGAAGATCATTCCTTTTGTTTGTTGAGTAGTTTTCTCCCTCACATATATAACAATGCCTATCAATGAGCTGTGAAAGGAATTGACTACCTTTTATCTTTCTTCTCTGTCTCTGTCTCAGTTTCTTATTTTTCCACTATCTCTTTCATCTGCCAGATGTAGCAGCTTGCTTCAGTTGGAGAGTCTGTCAAGTAATGATTCAGAATTGACTTCTCTCTGGAGTCGTCGTCCCTATGCCTACATTCAGATGTGCCACATATAACACTTTAAACTTTGGAAACATTTGACACAATATAGGAATTGAACTATTTTGGTAATGAGATATTCAATTAATGTATAATTGGTTCATCATATAACCAACATGTTTGATGTGATTGTTAACAAGTGAAATAATCTAATCTATATCACTATCAAATGTTATCCTTTTTGTAAGAATAAAGAGTAGGACAGTAAACTGATAAAACATTATGATCTGCAGACATTTAATTAAACATAGATTATTATAATTTTGTAGATTTCACTTTGTGTTATGTAGCCACTGATGGGTGTGTGTGTGTGTGTGTGTGTGTGTATGCATGTGTGGTTAATGCGGGGGGATTTTTATCTCCTTCGTCTTGTTACATTTTTTTCTTACATGCCCTGTCCTTATTGTTCTCTTGTTCCAGAGACTTTATATGGTCAATCTGACTTTTTAAAAAATTATTATACATTTATATAGTTAATCTGTCTTTAGATTTATTACTATATAGTCTCAGATCCCTCTATGCCATGGGTCCTCAGTGGAAAACATATCATGACCAGGGGATGCATACTGTTTCTGGAGAACATGTGAGCAGAATAAAGCACAGCCATATACAGTGGAGTGAAGATTTCCCAAGATAGGTGAGGTAACTGGGAGAATCTTGGCGGTCCCTTACTGTGTTGAAAATGAGTGAGAGGCAGAGAAACATTGCTTTGAATTGCTGTCATATACTTCATGTGCATCTGTGTGTTTTTTTCCCATCTCACTTACAGCTATTGAAGAGCAGAGACTGTATCTTCTATGTCTGCTGAATGGTTAGTCCATCTGTGCAAAGGTCCTAACAATTTTGTAGCTCATCTTCCAGGGAAGACACAGTGTTTAATTGTATGCAAACTTCAATTATACAAACATAAAAATACCATAATACACGTTCAAGTTTCATACTTTGAAATGATGTTAATTCCTTCAAATTAAGAATTTATGAAGACAGTCTGGCAAGATAGCACAAGGTTTAAAGGGTGAAGAGAGTGTGAGGCCCTGAGTTTTATTCACCTGGTAGAATGGTAGAAGGAGAGGACTTAGTTCTCATAAGATGTCCTCTGATCTCCATGTGTGTCTTGAGGTGTGTGTGTACACATAGATGCACATAAAAATAAATATAATTAATTAAAAATTTAAATTGCCAAGATTTTCATGGTTTGAAAACTAGTAAGCCAAGTGAACTCTTAACGTTTATTGCCAGGTGGTCATACTGTAGGTATGGAAATTCCTGCCATGACATGGTTCTACAAACCAGCTTGCACAAGATCTCTAAGAATGCCTATTTCCAGCAAAATTCATAATCCATATACTAGAATGAATCTTTCAAAGTACATCTATGAGAATTTATTATAGGAAATATATATATATATATATATACATATATATATATATATATAGTTTTGTTCTGTTTTATTAATCATTTTATTAATTTATATTTCAAATGATATTCCCCTTCCCAGTTTCCCCTGTGCAAATCCCCATCCCTTTTTACATAGAAAGTTTAGAAATAGTTGAAAACATACTGATTAGATATAAAGGCATACAACAGAATACATATTGATGATTAAGTTAACATGTTCATTCTTCTTTATTGATTATTATGGAGAATTTGCATATGCTATTTTTTCCTCTGTTGTATATAATGTTTATATAAACAGAATTTATAATACATAGTTAGCTGAGGTAAGGATAAAGAAGAACACCTTAATATATCCAAAAATGGTATCTAGGAGATTAGGGATATGGCTTAATTTGTAGAATGTTTGCCTAGCGTGCACAAAGTCCCAGCATAATTTCCAACACTACATAAACCCATTGTGCTGGTGCACACCCTCAATCCTAGCTACCCAGAAGCAGAGGTAAGAAGATCAGAAGCTCAAGATCATCTTCAACCATGCAAAATAAAATTCAAACAAAATACTGAGTTCTTAGCACCCTCATAAATGACTGCACACAGTAGATATGAAAATAAATTAGGTGATCAATGAGCACAGGGCTCTGATTAGAGCATTACAGTTACACGAAATGCTCAAAAATTAACAAGTACCTAATGTTGTAACAGTCTATGTTCCACTTTTCACAGACATACACTACTTTAGTGTTTGATGGGGAGTTTGGGAAGCATCCCACAGAAACTCAAGTGGCAGCACATGGTGCAATACCACAACAGGGATGAGAGGATCCAATTTCAGTTTCTTCCATTTACTAACAATGAGATTTAGAGCAAGAACCTTGTATCTCCAGACTGAAATCTCTTCATTAGTGAAGTGTTCCCCTAAAGCCAACTTCCAAGCTATAAGCATTAATTAGTTTTATGCTCAATAAAAGGTTCCCAGCCCTTTCTTGTGATAACTGATGGATTTGTATCTCCGAGCTTAGCATCAGGGATGCTGTTTCCATGGTCTTGATATCTCTGCTTCTGAAGTTTATACAGTGAGCACAGACTGTACAAAAATCCTGTACTTAAACCAGGGGATGCCTGCCAAAATCAACCACACTCCTATAATATTATGATCTTGGGTCTATTTTTAAAAAATGAATTCAACTTCAAATGCAATTCAATACAATGTATAAAACGTTTGTTTGGCATGGTTTGAAGAAAAGAATGATAATTCCTTAATGTTCAAGGTGCTAGTAATTAACAATCAGAACATGTAAGTATAAAATAAACAGTAAGGGGGGAGAAATTTCCAACTGAATATGCTCAGGACAAGAGTATACAAGAAAGATATACAGTCATAAACATTCACAATGGGAATAGTTCAAAACCGAAACAACAACAATAAATCAAACTAAACAAACAAACAAAACAGGAGATACAGGGGTATGGAGAAATGGAAGCACTACTTTGGAATGCTTGAATCCTAGACTGGAAGAGGCACTTTGGTTATTCTCCTTGAACCCTTTGTCTGTCAACCACCTGCTGATGGAAAAGCCAACATATCAGACAGTCCATTCTTTATTTAATGTTTGTGTCAGGCTGATCTGATGTTGACTTTCTGCATATTCTTCTTGTGTTTTCTACTACAGTCTACCGAGAGAGCTAAAGAAAGCTAGTGGGAACCCTTTTTCACAAGACCTCTTTTAAGACAAACAAGATCATCTGCAAGTTGTCTGTTCACCTGGATAACTGTTCTTAATACCTTCTATCAGTGGTGTCACAAGAATTTCTGGCTAGCTATACCATTTCATCCAACTAACCATCTTAACCTCTGCTCAAAATGTAGCCTTATTTCTTAAACTTCTCAGATTTGAATAACTCGAAGTTGAGCATCCTGTAGGAAAGACTGTCAGGAATCATGTTAAAAATAGAGAAATTCTAAAATGCACACCCCATGTCACTGCAGTAGAAAGTATAACCCTGGACCAGTCGGGGAAACGTCAAGATTAATATTAAAGCTTTAGATATGGAAGGGTTCTTATAGGGAAGATTGTTGGTAATACATTTTTCTAAATACTCACAGCCAAGAGTTAAAAGAGAGCAAGAGAAATGAAACTAGCATGGGAAGAATATAGTGAAAACACAATCACTGAAGCAAGAATAATGGAATTAAAACTAATGGGAAAGGATCTGGAGCTCCAAAAGAAGAATGCTGCTTAGAAAAAAAAAAGAGATGATGCACCGAGAAGATGGAAAGAAGCAGGGAGGAAGAAAGGCAGAGCCAGCCAAAACCAAGATGAACTGACCATCATAGTGGCTTCCAAATGAAATGATTGTGAACAAAATGAAGGCAATGTAATGAGGGGAAGACATATTCAACACAACAATCTTGCCTCCAAGTTGTGCTTAAAATACTGCCATACAACCATGTGACTTGGAAGAAAATGACTTACTGTGCACTGAGCAGGCTCTACTGCTGCAGTCTGGCACTGCTAGGAGAAGAGAGTCCCAACTGCCATCTGGAGAGAGCCCAAGGTTTTCATGCCCTGATAGAAAGTACAAACTGCTCAAAGAAAAATTGAAAGATCAGTTTTTGTGTTGCTATTTAATCTCCTCTTCCAGTACAGGAAAGGTTCTCTAGGTGAAGCATATGCAGTGGAACACTAGTCCATACTAGCAGTACCTGCTTGTGTATGACCCTTACATATGCATCTAGAATCTCCCTTCTTGACCCTACAGCTCACTCAGCAGAGACAAGAGTCTTCAACATGCCTCGGGCTTCACCCAGATATGGCGCTTTGTCATCTGTCTGCTATGCTAATCTTCAGAGCCTTCAACTGGCATATTAACATAGAAGTCCTAGAAAATAGAGATTCAGTGGTTCCCTAAAAGCTGAAACTAAATAATGGCATTAGCTAGACTAGCCATCTAAATCTAATACATGGAGAGGAAAGGTGTGTGGAAAGATTAAGGCTTTACATGCAATCTATAAACCAGAGAGGGGGTGGACAATGATAATGGGGTTCAAGATCTCTATATTGTTCTGTCCCTGGAGAGAAGGCTATAGATGGAAGCAGAAAGAGTCACTGTCATAAGCAACCTTGGGAAAACGCACAGTACACAGAAGACAAAAACTGACACTGGCTGAAGTGCAAAGGATATCCCCCCCCACTTTGTTTTTCAAACAGCTCTGATTCAACCATGATGAAACAAGGACAAGAGGCTCTCAGATATCTGAGGTCAACACTGCAGCAGCAATGAATGCTTTCCCATATGTATATCAGCAGAGGAGAAGCATGAGTGGACTCCTAAACAGGCTCTTAAGACTGGGCCAAGAGACACAGTAGTAGAACACATTGCTACTGCATGGTGACTAGAGCTGTTGTAGAGGCCACTCAGATACTCCCAAGCCTATCTGGAAAAGATGCTGCAGGGAAATGCGTGACTAATTGTGAGCTGACTAAACACAGAGACCACTTTTGAATTTACAGAGGGAACTGAAGTCATTCCACTGATCTCTGCTCAAGAACTGCTAATGTTATCCTGAAACTATTAACACAGTTCCTGATTTTTAAAAAATCCTGAGAAGGTATACATATGATATACCCTTATAAGTGGGGATAATCCCATTCAATTTTTTGAATGTGAATTTCAAATCTTTCATAAAGGTATTTCTTAGACACCCAGTCTATATTTAGTGAGATAATAAGAGCCATGACTATATTCAGACCATTTGAGAATCAAACAGATTATTCAAATGAAAGCTCTAGGGGACTATACAACATTATAAAAAGCATACCTCACAAAATTAAGTATGAAGCAGCTGCAATGTAGAACAAACAAAATCAAACTCGATAATCAGAAATTAAAGGTCAGCTGAAGACAGAGGATCATGAAATTGAAAACAAGAGATAAAATATGATTGACTTAGACGGGAAATATGGAAAATATCTTAGAACTCCCTTCTCTTCCTTCATCACTTCTTTAATTATCTCTGTTTTTATTTTCTCTGATAATTTTATAAAGGTATATAATATATTTGCATTATATCTGCCACCCTTCCACATCTATAAACATGAAAAATAAAATATAATAATGGAGCCATAGGAGACAACCTGCAGTTCATTTATGATATAGAATATTTGGAGATGATGTCCAACATTCAAAACTTTGGACATGGTGAGAGTCTATTTATGCTACATTTCACAGAGTAATCTGGGCCTTGGTTCTTCTAAAAAAAATGGCCACATTTTGTTTGTGATTGTGCAGGTAATGGTATGCAACGTATTGGCATCCTTCTGACATTCACCATGCTCCTGGTTGAAATGAGCACCACTGCACTCTGAAGCTGGGGGAAATAAACCAGTGAATACAACTACAGGTCCTAGACACAGCCCCTGCCATCTCACCATTCACAATATGCAGCCCCACTTCCAGAGCCACAAAGTCCCAATATTTATGCTGCAAAGTTGCCAACTAGGTTTAACTCATGGAACTCAAATGAATCACAGGGTTGAGGGGTTTCCTCCACTTCAACTATGGAATTGCCTAGGAATCATTCCATATGTGAAACATTCTTCTTTTAATAAGAAGTGACAAATTACTAACCATTGATTCCTTGATTTTTTTCCCACAGGAAGGAAAAACAATCCCATATGGGAATGTATAACCTCAGTTCTCCTGCACTGCCTCATTTGAATCTATTTTTCCACTGTTGTGATTTCTCTTGGTCCTTGATAGTTTTTCTTCTATCAAAATTGGCATGTTGTGCAGCCAACAAGCTACTACCTTGGCTAGAAGTCCCTGTGCTAGAAGAATTTAATGATCTTCTTGGGACTACAGGCCACAGCTGTTTTTTTTTTTCTGCCCCAATTCTATCTGTTTGTCTTCTAATTTACCATGGCTGAATTTCTTACACTGTGTCTTTCTAAAATCTGTTACTAGAACCTTCCAATTGTATTAATTTAAACAAGAGAAGAATTTAGTCTTTTGTATTTTCCTCTCAATAGCTCATTAAAACGAAACAAATCAAATCAAAACAAAACAAAAGTCACTTTTCCAATGGAGTAGAACAATTTTGTTCTGATTCTGGAGTGCTAGCAATTGAACCCAGGGGTTTATGCATTCTAAGTAAGCACTCTACACTATGAAACCATATACCCCCAACCTGAGAATGGCTGTCATAATGACATATTAGTAGTGATCAAAATATTAAAATAGAAGAATAGAGATAGTAGGTCAGGATACACAAGTAAGTAAGTCAGGATGCACAGGTAATTAGGCTGCAATTCAACCATGTATAGTTATCTCCTCATCGAAAACTTTTACCAAAATTGGAGTCACAGAAAATATCCTCAGAAGTCAAGGTCAGTGAAACAACAGTAAAATTAACAGTAAAGAGAAAGAAAAGGCTACTTATTTGATGTTGCCACACTGGGGAGAAAGACAAAGAGATCTGTACCCCACTCCACCCCAGTCCATCTTCAGGATTCTTATTGAAGTAAGAATCAAGTTTAAATAGAGAGTCAGAGATGCACACCTAAGCTGTTCTGGTCAAGATAACCACAGCTGATCTGTCATTGTCTAGACTTCAGTTTATTCTTGTAAGGTGGTCTAACAAGGTTTAGAACTATGTGAAATTTCTTTTCCAGTAGTCAGCTCCCCACCACTGCTGGTATCCTTTCCTTTTCCCAGCAGGAGATTTTGGTAGGCAATCCCCATTTCTGTGGGCTCATTCCAATAATCTGATAGTCTTATTGAGAAACACAAGTGTCTCCTCAGAGTATATTCATTTCTGCTGGGCTGGTTACAATACAACTACACATGTACATCTTTTAGAGAACAAACTCTTCAAATATTGATTTGTAATATAATAATCCCTGCCTGTTTTCAAGAACAGCTGAAGATTTTCCAGTTGTGGGAAAAAAGAAAGAAAAGAAGAAGAAATGAAACCCATAGCTCTTATCATTGCCCTGTTAAAATATGGCTATCATCTCTCCTTTGTTCCTCTTTGTCATACTTTAATCTCAACAATAACTATTCTTCAGGAATAATCTGTAGCCTACAAGGTTTTATCTTGATTTCATTTTAAAAATTCCTTGAATGGTTCAAATTTGTAAAAGTTCTGCTTACATTTTTTTTCATATCCTTTTGAGAATTCTAGGTATTCACCAAATGAGAGTAAAGGTTCTACCATTTCCATTGATGATTAACTGTGGAAAATAAGGGACAAATTCCAGTGCCTCACACTTTAACAATCTAGAGAAAGCACAAGTGTTGGACAGTGAATTCCAGAAGCCAATGTGTTTTTGCAGACTCTAAGAGTCATCCTTGCAAAAAATCCATTATTTATTCATCCTAGTTTAAATATCTTATGATCTCTACTTTAGTTCTCATAATCATATTTTTTGAATGATGCAATCCGAGAAGCGGCATTCTGGTGCTATGTTGACACTCACTACATAAAAAGTCGCCCTCAACACCAAGATCATGCTCTCTGCAAAAAGGTGTGGAGTTAGAAATGAATAAAAGAGAAAATGGGAGCAATGCTTATGGTACATTCCATTGGGAACTCACTTATCTCAAAACATTAAAGCAGATTCCCTTAGAATTGCACACTCTATACTCAGTGTTTACCAAGCAAGCTAGCTTTTTAAAAAGAGTTATTGGAATAAAATAGCCATGAGCATTGCTGGGGCTTGATGATTCACAGACCAAAGCTAGACATCCTTTTAGCTAAAAGACAAGGAAGATATACTTTGTTTCTTTTATGGGTTCAGCAAGGGACCTGCTGGGATCCCTTGTAAGAAAATCACACTTGCCCATAACACTAGCCCTCTTCAAGCCTGATATAATCACATGATTAGCCTTAGGCTTATCAGTACTATAAACCATAAGGTAGTCTACCAATGTTCTTTAGAAATCAAGAAGCTATGAGTACTTTATCAGTAAGATCGTGATAACATTTAAAAATTAGGGGTGATGGTTTTATTCCTGTACTTTCAGCACTTTCAGGGATAAGCAGAGGAGATTGCTAGTTTGAGGCTAGAATGTGTTACATAAGAAAAATATGGATTCATAAATAAAATGAAATAAAGACAATACACACACAAGGGGAGATATTAGTCCATCCCTCCCTCTCTCACACGTTTATCCAGCATTCACTGTGGTACCATGTACAGTGTGCTTTTTAAAGTTGCAGATAGAGAGTTGTCACTTAATGAAACAGACAAAGACTGTCAAAGTATCCACCCTAATGAATATGTTACACCATGGGGCCCTTTTGCTTAGCAAAATGAACTCAGAAGTAACATGGACCTACGATTTGTAAAGTGTCTCTCAACTGGTACACCATGCAGGATCCTATGGAAAGAACCTATGACCTCATTGTTACTTGTCAAACAAATGTTTAGACACTCCACATCTCCATCTGAAGGAGGAGATCAGAAATTGTTCCATAGAGTTACTGCTATAAACTGAAATTTATTAACATTTATAAGATGTAACAAGTGCCCAACTCCATATATTTTCATGAACACTCCAGGCAGCTGATACTTAGCCCTGGGTACCTAGTGTGATAACAAGTCTACAAGGACCTTGAGAAACAACCAGAGTGAAATAGGAAGATTCAGTTACGTGGTACTGTTAGCTCATTGGTTTGTGAGGAGTCAGCTGCAAGCTTCACAGTGACAGGAATTATACCAGTCACTACCTGTGAGGGAGGTGAGCAGCCTGGAGCCTAGCAAGGCTTTAAGGTCTAAGCTGATCTCTGTTGTCTTCTTAAGCAAGCTAGTTGTCTAATGCCACTGACAGTTCCAATCAACAGGCATCCTCAAAAAGCTAACAGTAGCTAATACTTAATAATATCACCCCATATATTAGACATGAGCTCAATACTGTGGCTTGAAGTCTGGTCTTGCTTTTGCTGCAGTTTCAATGCCAGTTTTCTCTAGAACACTTAAGTGTTTGCAGCTGGTTCATAATGTGCCATGTTAGCCATGTAACTGCAGCTGTGCCTCTTGGGATGGCCATACCCACATAATTAGCTGCATGAAGCATCATGCATGAGATCTGGAAGAGTGGTAGTTAATGGTTATTGGTGGAGGTGGGTGTCTTAGGGTTTCTATTGCCACCATCACCAAAAGCAACTTGCAATGGAAAGGTTTATTCCATCTTAAAGCTTATAATCCATCATCCAGAGAAATACCTCAAGGCAAGCACCTAGTTGCAGAGGTCAGAGATGCTCCTGCTTACTAGCTTGCCCCTCATAGCTTACTCATCCTGCTTTCCTATTTAACTCAAGGCTACCTGGCTGAGTGTGGCACAACCCGCAATGTGCTGGCATTTTTCAATTGAAATATGTCTTCCTTCTTCTCAGATATGTCTAGGTTTGTTTCTCTCTCCAGATAGATAGATAGATAGATAGATAGATAGATAGATAGATAGATAGAAAGAAATGAGGTTTAGTAAGAACATTATATACATGTATGCAAATGTCTATGGATATTTTTTACCTGGCCTTTTTTTTAACGCTTGGATAGCAGGTACAAGACAGAAAACACCATGGGAGCTCACACATGTTTAGATGTTGAACCAACTTCCCGAGCTGATTACTCCTAAACCACAGTACAGGTAAGAGCCACATGGCCCCATCTTTCCCCTAGGATCTCTCCCAGTTCCAGTTAGTCCTTGTTTCTGCTACTTCACATTTACTCAATTCCTGATACCTTTTCAGCTGACTTCATACCCCAGATGATTATTCAAAAGGAATAACCTCCCATGTGCTAAGACCCGGCTTTCATACAAGTCTATCTCTGAGTTCCATATCCATTACTGAGCTCTGGTAGACATGTGTTCATTTCAAAACTTATTTCTCTAAGGGGATCTGTCCTCATTCAAAGATGATGGGAAGAATCTCAGAGAAGGAATTGTTATTTTTTCTTTTTTCTTTTTTTTTAATGGGAAGAATCTCAGAGAAGGAATTGTTACTTTTTTCTTTTTTTTATTCTTTTTGGATGTGTATACAGATCTACAATTCATATAACATAAAACTTTTAAGTAGATACTTCAGGGGTTTTCAGCTTATTCACCATAGAGTACAACTAGCACCTCTATCAAAAGATAGGTAAAGCTTTGTGTGCACTTGGGGTAGAAGTGAGACAGTTTAATTAGCTACTTAGCAAACTCATCACCAATGCATTGTATGATTGTTGTAATTTAAAATTACTTTTATTGTTTAAGAATTTCATATATGCATGTGCTGTGCTTTGAACAAATATACTCTCCCATTCTCTCCCCTCCAATTCCTTCCCTATCCATCTCATCAATATTATCTCCAAATTATTTGGTTTCTTGTTGTATTGTTTTTGTCTGTTTGTTTTTCAGGAGAAAGAGATAAAAGGGACATAAGAATATGTTGGGTAGAGATGTAGGCAGAGTCTGGAAGGAATGGGGGAAGTAGAAAATGATCAGGGTGTCTTATATGAGACATTTCTCCAAAGGTAGGAAACTTTAGGATCTCGTAGATATTAGCAGTTTGCTTTATCCATTGCTGTCCTTAGATGCTGGCTATTACCCATCTGCTTTCTGTCCCAATCAGTTTGTCTACTCTAGATATTTCATCTAAATAAAATGGGATACATGTCTTCCTTTCTACCTGCTTTTAAAAAATTTAACATGATGTCTTCAAAGTTCATCCACATTACAAAATGTTGCAATATTTCATGTCTCTTTCTAACTGGATAAATTATGCCACCTGGACACACTACATTGATTTTTATCTTTATGTCAGCGTATACATGTACTGAGATTGCTTTGGATGCAGAACAACACTGAACCATAGTCATATGAAAACTCACGTATGATGCTCTGTTTCATGTTGTTTTCAACCAGTTTGAATTTACTCCAAATAATGAAATCCCCGGGTCTTATGCTTATTCTGTGTTTAACGTACTGAGAAACTGCCTAACTCCACTCGAGAGTGTCTGTCTCCTGTTAGTCTCAATAAGAATACAAATCTATGACATTGTTACTGCGTTTTCTTTATTTCTATTCTCATTCTCATTCTCTCTCCACCTTTCTGCTATAATTACTTTTCAGGTATGTGGAATGCAAAGGGTACCTGATTACTTCTCTCTCCGTATATTTCCATGTATAGTACTAGGTGACCATGGTAAAGAGTTTGCTGTCTACCATCCAGTTTCAGGCCTGTCCAACTTGTGACCCACTGACTGTCTACATTCCAGGTTTTTTATGAATATAGCCCAGGACATTTATAAAGCATAGCACGTTACAAGGTCAGAATGGAAATCTGTGGTAGAGGCAATGATTTCCTTGTCTGTCTTTTGTTTCCACCCTAGAACTTAGAGGAAAATAAGAAAAGTAATGATCAGTGTGCTTTTTCTACACAATGCTGTATATTGAGGAAATTCTTCTATCATACTGTAGAATCCATACCCTTTCAGAAAGAAGACACCTAAAGTCTCCATGTCAGCTTACCAGTAAATAGGCTCCAGAACTCAGAGGAGGAACGAATTGCCATGTTCAAGTTTGTTCAGCAATTAAAAAAAAGAAGCCTCCCAACTTATGAATGGATACTTGTAATACTCTATTAAACTAAGCATAATAGATCATTAAAAGGAAGGATGGGCATCATGTATGAACATTGTACAGCTACATACAGACAGAAAGACAGATCAAGATACTCATACATATAAAATAATGCTAGTAATAAATAAATAAATAAATAAATAGGTATTCATCTCATACAAGATTCATGTTAGTCCACAAGACAAATAATGTCATACTAGTTGGTTTCTTTTTTAGTATAGTTTTTATTCAAAAGTATAGCTATCAAAAGCCACACAGCAGAGTGGGGCCAGAGCTGGGAAATATCTTTGTCCACTTTTTAATCCCTGCTCCCCTCTCTTTCTTTCTTAGTTCATTATAACTATAACATTTAAGGTGAAAGCAACAGCCTAGTTAGGTGAGTGATTCATATCTACAATCCTAACCTTGGACTCTGGCTCCAAAAAGCATATCCAAGCAGACACCACAGAACCCAAAACAATTAAGCAAGGCAGCAGACAAAACCAAAATGAGTTGTTTAGAAATATCCATACATCAGCATCACTTATGTAATCATTTAGAAAGCAGTTATCCCCTTTAAAATTTTTTCATTGTATATCTTTAAAGGAAAGTATGGAAAAATTAAAGGATTTTGTGTAACAACACTTGTAAGTATGGAGGTTTTAGGAATTAGCCGAACAACACTGGAAACGTACCAAATTTCACTTAACTTTTTCTTAAAAACAAGGTTTCATGTTACTGGCTTTGAGTTTAGTATGCAAATAATGCTAGCCTTGAACTCCTGACAATTCTCTTGCCTTTGCTTCTCTAGTACTGAGACTCTAAGTATAAAAGATTCTGCAAAGGAGGCTACAGTACATTGTTGTGGAGATCTCTAGTCAATCAAAAAGTTCCAAGGTCCAAGGGAGAATGACTCACAGCAAGGTTACCAAGGAAACCTGCACCTTCTGGAAAAACCAGTAGCTGTAGGAACATGTCATTCGTGTTCCTGAAAACTTGATCTTCTTGAGATATAAGTCAAATCATGAAGAAAAAAAAAAGAAAGAAAGTCATTCTCCTCATAAAGCCTGACATTTTCAGACTTCCCCGCATGCTGAGGGCCATATACTAGCATATACTTGGGAATGAGAAAGTCACAGGGAATACTCCATGTGTAGTCTCTCAGTATGATTCATTTATATAAATATATGTATTTTTCAAACTCATATATACTTTTTAAACTTGTCATATTCAGTTTCTTTAATGCCAATTATACTTCATTAAATTTCTGCTTTGAATTAAAATTCTTTTGAGGATAGTCTCTAATAGTTACTAAAAGGCAACTTGACAAAAATGGTGTGTGAGGATGAGAGGAAGCATGATAATGTTGTGTCTTTATTGTTCTTAGCATGTATCCATCAGCTTTCTACCACTCTGACAAAACACCTGAGATAAGATGGCTGGAAGGAGGGAAGGTGTATTTTGGCTCACAGTTTGAGGGTTCTCACTCTCCAGTCATTGTCATGGCTCTATTGTCGAGGACCTGTAGCAAGACTGGACATCACAAGGGAACAAGCTGCTCACACATGGCAGCCAGGAGGAGAGAGATAAACGAGGAGACCAAGACTCTGGGGAAGGGCATGTCTCTAATGATCTATTCCTGCAAATAAGCTCCACCTTCTGAAACATACACCACTTCATAGCACTGCCCTCATTTTGAAGACCAAACTTTCTGCATATGTTTTTCAGGGTGTGGGGCATTTGAGATTAAATTGTTATCATAGCCTTCTATTTTAAGGTGCTCTTATTAAGCCAGCATTTTAAAAGGAGATGTCAACTAGTTTCCAAATTGAAAAAAAAAACAACACTGTTTTGATTTATGTCATGTAATTTTATTGTAATTTTATAAAAATTTCTATGTGAACTGAAAATGTAGCTCAAATTAATGATTATCTCTTCAGGAAAGTCTCATTTCTTTGTGTAGTAAATACTTGGGAAAATAAATTTATGTTTATCAAAGAAGGTCATGATTTTTTAAGTTACTTTTTTTTGACAATTTTATACACATGCAGGATACATGTGAAGGGTGAATGCTGGTCATTCTCCCACCTACCATCTCTCATATTTGTTCTACCTCTATCAATAACCCCTTCTCCATTTTCTTGTCCCTTTCCAAGATTCAGGACTTTTGGGTTTGCTGTGACTCATTTAGTTTAACTAGGACTACTTCTGTGGCCATTCGATTAGGACTATCCACTGGATTCTGCTGTAGTCACCACTGGGAAGATAATGGAAAGTAATGACTGAAGTCCTACCCCATTTCACTGAATCTTGTCAGTAATAGTTCAGTACTGAGGAGAACAGTCTCTCTGAGTTCCTCTTTCCATAGTTGTGGATATTAGTTTTTAAGGAGAAAGGTAAAAATCAACTTAAAATAGTAACAGATTAACCATATATTTTATAAAGAATCACAGTAAGAAGGTAAGCTATGCTTAATTTTTTTTTCTTTTTAGAGTCTGTGTTAGTCCATATCTATTGTAATGTGATACCATGACCAAGGCAACTCTTATAAAAGAAAGCATTTAATTTGGGGCTTGCATACAGTTTCAGGAAAGGGCTAGTACACTATCATCATAGTGGAGAGCATAGCAGCATGCAGGCAAGACCTGGAACAGTAACACGGATCTATATTCTTATTTGTAGGCAGAGAGAGGGACTAGGAACATATTGTGGGCTTTTGAAACCTCAAATTCCACCTCACAGTGACATACTTCCTCCATCAAGCCACACCTCCTAATCCTTCCAATCATTTCAAACAGTTCCACTCACTAATGACTAGGTATTCAAATATGTGAGTCTACAGAAGCCATTCTTATTCAAACCAACATGGGATCTTTACAAATTAATTATAATTTATTAAGTAATTATTCTTTCTACATCCCATATGAACTTTCTGAAACAGGGTTTTAAAAAGTTGACAAATCACTTATCAAAGATAAATTTCCACTTCACTGCTTTTCATTTTAAAGTATATCATGAATTCTAACTAATTGTGATCTGAGGGGGCATGCCTAGACAGGAAATCACATGTGGTAAAGTACACTTTTTAAATCACTCAGATTTATTTTTCTGGTGGTTTCTAATCTACAGCAAGCTTCTGAAATACCACTGCAGGCACATGGGAAGAAACACATTCTTGTAGGGTGGAAGTGTTAATTAATGTGCATGCCACAGAGAGAACAAGGAAAAGGTTAGAGCGATGCTTCTGCTAATAACACTTCCAAAAATAGAGGCTTTCTGAAACAATGCTTTTTTATGTTAGTTAACATTCTCAAAGTCCTGGGATTAATGCTAAGATACACTGACTAGTTAAAATAGAATCACCTGTGGCACAGAGATTATTTACAGATTCTACATAATTACATCAATTTATTATTTAATGAATTCTATCATTCATACCTCATCAAAAGTAACTCCTCACATGGCACTGTGGTGTGTTTTATCTTCCCAGCATTTTTTGGAGTCACCTGCAGAAGCAGGTTTTAACTTGATGCTCTGATCAGAAAGTGGTAAAATGGTAACAGCATAGCAGGCAACCTACAGTTCTGTTTAATGTTCCACTCCCCAAAGTCACTCAAATTTTTCTTAGCTTCTTCAAGTAAGTGGTACTTTCCTACCTTACAGCCTTGTGAGCTCCTCTATAAAGTTCTCCCATTTTCCTTCAGTAAAGCTCTAGCAAGTCCTTTCCAGACCATCCTGACTGAATCAAGTAGACATATCCATGCAGCTCTCCATTCAGTAGACATTTCTATTCTTTCTCTTCCTTCCTGGTCTGGGTCTCATTTAAGAGGCTACCAATGCAGACACTGGTGTCCCATTTTCTCCCATATTTGGAAAAGCCTGTTAACCACTCACTGAAGGGGGAGAGAATGCAGGAGTCATGGATCTTTCCAAAGAAGAAAAAGAATACTTCATTCTCTTACCACCCAGGACTTCCCTCTTCCTTTGAAGCAACTTCACAATTATCATTACTGGACTTAAGCAACTGGTAAAGAATAATCACATTTATATCATACCTGACTATACTAACTTTAAACTGCCTATCAGAAAGGCCTGACTTATTTAATCATCACTAACTAACTGCCTTTAGAAAATGGAAGCATCCCACTACTGTGGCTCAGTACCTTCTATTTTCCTCAGAGGACTTATTCATTCTATATTGGTGTAACTATCTTTCTGTGTATGGAGTTCATCTAAATGAACATGCACTTCCTGTCCCTCAGCATGGGACACAGTATTGAGAGCAAATCTGTTGGATGAAAAAATATAAATTTATAAGCACAAAGTAACTATCCCTAGAACTAATTTCTTAGACAAAACCAACTAGGAAGGAAGCAAAGGTAAAAGGTTTTACTGAGAAAGTTTTCAAAATTGAATTTCAGAGTCCAACCCAAAACCACTGAGAAGTTCACACATCCGTTCATTTGCTTTCTCATTCACACATTTAGAATCTACTGAGCTGATATGTCTTGAATTACGTACTCGATGCCAGAAACTCTGTGAGATTCAGACAGATGTGATCATCATTGCCATAAAATTTATACTCATCTATGGTCTTTTCCTAGGAAAAACACCAAACATTACTCTGTATATTTGCCACAATCCATACCTAAATACCGGTATGTACTTTTGCTAACTTTTTATGATGAAGCAAAAACTTACATATATGACAGAATCCTGAGCCCAGAGAGAATCCTTACAGATTGTCAAAGCCATCAACTTTCAACTCTTAGTGTTGCTGTCACTTCTCAAACACAACTTATGTGCTAAGTATGAGGACTGATCTTGCTACATGGCCTGGCAAACCCCACAGTGATCCTCAAGGTATCTCTGCACAGTCCTGAGATTTAAGGGAGCATAGGCTGCTAGGAATGGCTTACTCTTTGTTCTTTCAAACACAGAAAGGTAAGGTTCAGTTCTCCAAGAAGATAAAGTTCATACTCCTCTCTGTTATACAAAGATGGAAGTAAAACTGAGATCCCTTATCCATCCCAGCATCTTCTTCGGAAACAGTTTGACTTAAAGAGGATACCCAGTTGTGGAACAGTCTGAGAATCTACTATGAATGTGAAAACATAAAGAGTTTGGGGCTAGAAAGATGGTTCCAACTCTGGTTTTTTGTTTGTTTGTTTGTTTGCTTGCTTGCTTGCTTGCTTTTGTTTTTGTTTTAATGACCACAGTGAGTGTGACTCACATCCTCCTGGAACTCTGGCTCTAGGGCTCCTTTCTGGCCTCCATGGG
>NW_021628201.1:0-23953 GCF_004785775.1 Grammomys surdaster
CTCTCTCTCTCTCTCTCTCTCTCTCTCTCTCTCTCTCTCTCTCTCTCAGTGCTTGGCTGAGAATAAGTGCTTGCTTTCCAAGCCAGAAGGTCCAGAAGACAATTCTCTAAAACTGACCAAGTGATAACATAGACATCACCAGCTCATCTTGCTTTTATTCAGTTTTCTTAAATGAAAAAGAAAAACCAATAGGATAAGAGATTCGCCTTTCTTGGAGTTGCTTTTAGAGTTAAGAAAGTGAATATGCATGAGCCCTAGGTGGCCTGCTCTACAGTGTACAGTTAGCATTCACAGTGCTGGAAATAGTTATAAGACTACCATTAAGACTTTCAAATATTATTTTTTAAAAATGTCTCCTAAAACATTAATTGAATATATAAAAGGTGTTTTGATTTTTTAATGGAATTCTAGAAACTCAAACTTACTTTAAAGGCAACCCAATGAAATTTCCCAAAGACTAAGAGTAAAGTAATACAAAGTAACTTTACTCAGACCATTAAGTCCCCAGACTCTTTTCATTCAAGTTGTATGGAATTGGGAATGTGATAAGAAGTCTCTCTTAGCATGAGGGAACAGTCAGGGTGGAGTCTAAGATGGGATAAAAGAGATAATACTGATCATGTGGTTCCCAATGGAGGAGTTAGAGTGAAGACTGTTGGAGCTGAAAGGGTTTGCAGCCCCATGAGGAGAGCAACAATACCAACCAACCAGAGCTTCCAGGGTCTAAACCATCAGCCTGGGAGCACTTAAGGAGGGATCCATGGCTCCAGCCTGTATATGTAAGGGAGGATGGCCCTGTCAGGCATAGGTGGGAGAGGATATCTTTGGTCTCATGAAGGCTGGACACCCCAGTGGGTGGGAATTTGAGGGTTGGGAGGTGGGAGTGCGGGGGGGGGGGTGGCAGGTAGGGGCACATCCGCAAAGAAGCAGGAGGAGGAGTGATGGGATAGGGGGTTCCTGGGTGGGGGTGGGGAATGGGGTAAGGGGATAACATATGAAATGTAAATAAAACATCCAAGAAAAAAAAAGAGACAATACTGGTTCGAGCTCTGATTCAGGCTTGACCCTTAAATACAAATCAAATCAAGGGAGGGAGGAGTCAGTTCTTTCCTTTCACCACATGTGTTCCAGGGATAGAACTCATATTGGTATCCTTGGCAGCAAAGGCCTTTATCAACTGAGTCATCTCACTGACCACCTAAATATGTAACTTCTATGTGAAAAGCAAGGAAATTCCTGTGCCTATTATTTTAGTTCTCCCACAGCTGCCATGTACTCCCAGCTCCTAGCAAAGAAAATGAGGCTTAACTTCTGATTGTCCCAGCACTCCTGGTAAATGGTTGCACCAGGACATAGTGTTCTAATTTGAAGCTTTATGTTTTCAAATACTTTTTATATTGCTACTATAATAATATCTATTTCCCATATACTGTAGATACAGTGTGTGATGTTTTATTCCTTTGAGTAAAAGACAGTAGTCTTGAGCTTCAGGATATATGAAAGATGGTTGTAAGTTTACCAAGAATATTGGATGGCAGAATGGGTGTGAGGGTGACTGTGCTATTTAGCTCTCTATCAGAGTAACAAGATCCTAAGATAAAGGGAAAAGGTTTCTCAGATGTACAGCTTTAAAGGTTTTATTTGATGACTGACATATTTTATTTTTCACTCCAGTAATGGGTCAAGAGCACGTGGAGACATGATCAAGCTTATTTCGTGGGCATAGAACACATTGAGGAGGAGGAAGAAGAAGGAGGAGGAGAAGGAAGAAGAGGAGGAGGAGAAGGAGGAGGACAAGAGGAAGAGGGGAAGGGGAGGAGGAAGATGAGAAGCAGCAACACCAGCAGCAGTAGCTGGGGCATCATTTATCCCCTCCAAAGTCTTAAATCCAAGGACCTGGAGAACACACAAGAGAGATAGTTTCTAATGGCTCCACCACTTCCCAGGAGTGTTGGCCCAGGGTGAAGCCTATATTCCATGATGCTTTGAGGGACGTTCATTTTGTAAGCTGTAGCAGTAGTGAAACCTAAAATCCTAAGCACTGACAGCCTGTATCTATATCCCAGATTTGACAAGGTCCAGCTGATGGTACTCTAATCTGTCCATGTCTCTCAAGGAAAAGAGCTTCTACTTCCAAAGTCATGGTCTTCCCCCTGTGTCATCAAGTAGATCAAGAGAAGAAGTAGCCCACATGGAGACAACCTTGCCTCCAAATATCCCTACTGTTAGACAAAATCTTAGGTGTTTCACCTCTTTAAGCCTCAAATTCTCTACCAGTCAAATGGAGTTGACAAGAGCAAACCATTCTCCCAGCCCTGTAGTGAAGGTTATTTATTTCATGTACATAAAATGCACAGAACAAGAATGATCACTAGTCAGGCAAACATGGGAAGGTAAGTTATGTTAGGATAGTACTGTGGAATTAAATATCTTTTTACATCATCCTTTGAAAACATGGAAAGAACCCTGAGGCAGATAGGACTGATGAGTTTCTAGAATACAATCTACTAACACCATCATTTGTCATGGTGGACTCATCTCCCATTCACTTCATGCTGTTCACAAGAGTTTCTCTCTTTTGTACCCTTGGTGTATCTTGGCTGTGGAACTAACTTTCCAGTATATGGAGAAAAAAAATGAATTTTTGAGAGAACCCTCTGACGCCTTCCCAGTATTATGCCTATACACCCTACTGCAAGTGTACTTACTCTGCCATTCACATTAATATAAGTGAGCTCTTCACATTTTGTCCACACTCAGCAGAATATCAGTCTAAACATGCCAATGTGCTCTCTCATGGCCCGAAGGGGAACTAAGATTATAGGTGGAATCAGGGATACTATGCAATTAGCTTTAAAATGTAAGGAAGTCAGCCTGATTACATGGGTGGACCCAATGGGATCACAAAGGTCTTTAACTTGCATTATGGAGGCAGAAGAATCAGGCCTGGGAAAGAACATGAAAAGAACACTTGGCTTACTGTTGCTGTTTTTGAATATGAAAGAATGGTATAACCAATCACTGAAGATGGCTTCTGACATCTGGAACAGACATAGAAACAGATTTCCTCTCTGAGTGTTTAGAAAGAGAAAGTGTTTGGGTGATACCTAGATACAAGCCTGGAAAACTCTTTTCAGACAAAGGTCTTTTCTAACTGTAAGCATACCTGAAGGCAACGGAACCCTGTGGTTGCCTCCATGTGGACTAGTTATCCTCTTGCTCCACTTAATGACATTGGGTGGAGACCATGACTTTGGAGGTAGAGGCTCTTTTTTCTTGAGAGATATGGCCTGACTGGAGCATCATCAGTGCTGCATACACCATGAGCAGTTGACAGGATGAGGGGCTTGGTACAGAAGGGAATCTGAGCAGCACACCACAGGATCCACTCCAGGGATTGCCCACCTTCTCTGTGTTCAACTGAAAAGGCTCTTTCTGCAGCTCATGTAGGCTCTCTTCCAATCAATCAAATGTCATTTCCCAGTAGTCCTTCTTGGCCAGGACAATGAAAGCAGAACCACTTCCCAGAAAGTCTATCTACTTCCTTGGTTTATTTTTCCCATACAGCACTTATCTGACAGACTTTAGTATTTTCATTAACAGTGTGTACCTACAGTCTATCTTTATCATACTAGGCTAAAGCTCAAATTATTTCATCAAACTCCTGTATTTAATGCTCATTGTTTTCTGTTCGGGCAGCACATGCTATCTAGCAGATGTTTATTAAACAAATGTGTGAGAATTCAGAGAGTTAGTGAAGTTGAGTACTTTATCAGGGGTCTGTAATAAGAATGATAATCATTAAGATTCTGGACATAGATCCAAGTCATGATATTCTAAGAAACCTAGTGGCCTTGGGTTTCCTTGAACAGAGCAATACACACTCATGTGGTTTTAATTTTTTTAAGCTTATTTTTAATAAGGGTTCTTGAATGTTATAACTTTCCTTCTAGCCTATCCTCCACTAGAGGTAGTGAAAAAGAAAAGATACGGGAAGTCAACCTCTTTAGAAAAGGTTCTTTCAAGTAAATCTCATCTGTGTTGTCATGAAATCAGTTCACAGGTTAGCAGTGGCAGCTCCATCTATTTGCAAACACATCATGGATACACTAGCAGTCCAGTGTGGTAGAATCAGGATAGCAAACATGAATCAGCAGGAGAGACCAGGGCCAACAGCAATGTTAAGAGAATTTCTCCGCTGTGTCTCTCTTAGCAAACTGAATATCAATGAAGATTTGAGACCAACAGGCATTGTATAGCTAGCTCTAGAGACAATTAAAACCCAGCGTAGTCAAGCCAAGCCAAGCCAAGCCAAGTAAGCTCCTGTCATTGCCTACTGAGTCCTTTTTATACTCTCTTCAAACATCATATGTCCTCCATGGATCTTGCCTCACCATGTGTCTTGCCTCAGCACATGTGTCTGCCTCAGCTGACATCATTCTGGCAATCGGCCTGAGTCCATGAAAGCAGCAAGAAGCCACAGTATATTACCAGAAGATTTTTTAGTATGTTTCTAAGGAGTCCTGACAAATGGAGGTCTATTTCACAATGAATAAGGCTGAGCAATATATGTGTGTTATTGGCGAAGAATCCTTCATCCTGTACCCTTTCACATTTTGGCAGAACACTCTTTATCTGTGTCTGCTGTAGCAAAACATTCCTTCATGAGTTTGCCTTAGCCTTCTATATGTGTTGCCTCAGGGAAAGGTTTTTGTACATGTCTACTATGTCTACTTTAACAAAACATCATCCAACACAACTGGCTATCCAAATAACCCTTAAGTTTTCACTTCACGCTCATCTTTCGTCCTTTTTTTTTAATAATTCAAAAACAAAACCAAACACTGAAATAATGATCAAAATGGAATTCTGTGGCTTAAGAGATGGCTCAGTGATTAAGAGCACTCTGTTGCTTTTGTTTAGACAAGAACAGATGCTCCAGCAACTGCTTGGTGGCTCACAACCATCTGAAACTACAGTTTCAGGGGATCCTATGTCTTCTGTCATGTGCAGGCAACAGGCATACACATGGTGCATAAACATATATACAGACAAAACACTCATATACATAAAATAGAATATATAAACCTAAATGGTTTTGTTTCTTTGCTTTTTAAGCACTACTGTGAATCCTCGAGTTAAGAGAGAAGAAGGTATAGAAGAATAAATATGACAGAGGCTATACTTAGATTAAAAATACATTGTTTGTGACCTGGATATGAGATTGCACAGCTAAGAAAGTATTTGCCTTAAAAGCATTGAGGACCAGAGCTCAAGCCACAACATCCTCATTAAACAACAATAAAAACACAAGCAACATCAATAGAAAATAAATGGGTCTAATGGTGCATGTTTTTATTCAATCTTTGGGAGGAGGAGATAGGAGAATCCACTGAATTCATGGGCCTGTCAACAGAGACTATATTGTTAGCTCTATGTCAAACATATGGTGCCTGAGGAATGATATAGAAGTTGTCCTCTGTTGCCCATATGCACATGCACATGCACTGAATTCTACATGCGCATCTGAACACAGAATATGAAAATACACATTCTTTTATTAGTTCCCTTAAAATTAAATTGTTCACAGAACATTCATCAATCAAGAAAAATATTCAACTAAAGTTGCTAGCACATGTCAGATAGTATAGGGTACCTGAGCAAGTAAGCCATTTCTTTTCACATCGTGGACATCTGGTAATTCTACCTACAACATATATCGAAGCAATAAAAGAAAATCTGTAAATCAAGGAAGGGGAAAATGCTATTCATCCAAAATCAAACTTTCTCTTCAGGCTTAATATCTGATAGAGGAAAAACCATCAGTACATGCTTCACAAATCATGTTTTAGATAATATCTGAAACCAGTGAGAAATAGAAAGTTCAATCAAAACAGAAAAATCACTGATTATCATGATAAAATGTTAATTTAACAGAAGTATTTCAATTACATGGACAGAGAGATGTATGTCTACTCTTGTTCCGTATGGAACACATTCAGCAGCAGTGAAAAAAACTGATATAAAAAAAAATCTGAAACCCAGTCTGAAAATCACTTCATCACACCACTCACATTATGTTATAAGAATGTCCTGGGCTGTTTGGTTCACACTATGCAAGGCTAGCAGCAAGGCAGCTTCATTTGCTGTCTGAAGAGGTAAAGGATTAGGGAGGGAAAGTAAAGCAGGTCAAAGGGCTGCTGAGAATGTATGTAGAGCATGTTTTAAAAAAGTATCTGGTCCTGAGTTTAGATCCCATAACCCACACAATGCTGCACATGGTAGCATGCTTCTAGGATCTCAGTGCTCTTCCTACCTCTTATGAGATTTGGGAAAGGCAGAGACAAGAGCGATTCCCAGAAGCTGAAGAGTTAAATAGTTTTATTGGAGATGTGAGCCAAAAGACATTCTGTCTCAAACAAAGTGAAAGGTGAGAACCAACATTCAAGGCTGTCTCCAGACTTCCACTTGCATGTTATAGAGATTGTACATGAATGGACACACATATACAAATTTTTTGAGTAGGAAAAATTACAGCTCCAAACAACAACAACAACAAAAACAACAACACAGAGCAAATTCCAATAACAGTTACTGTTCATTTGACCCTGTTTTGATAAAAAGTATTTACAGATAAATGTAAATGAAGCATCTCAAGATTGGGGAATATCCTGGATTTATAAAGTGGTCCCTAAATTCAACAATTCAAATATTTATAAGAAGAAACACACAGAGAAGAAGAACATAAGGCTCTATGGTGTCACAGACTAATGACTAGCAGCACCATAAATTACACTAACCATGCAGATACTGTTGTCTGGAGCCTCAGGAGGAAGCCTGGTCTGGTTACTTACTTTACTTTTATTTCTGCTTTCTTCTGCCTTCTAATATCATGAAAAACAAGTTTCTGATGCTTAAAGGAACCAAAAATTGTTGGTTGCCATGGGGAACTAGTAGAGCATTCTTAAGCTGCTGGCAACCAATGGCCATGCCTATATCAGTATTGGAGTAAGCTCTGTAACCCAGCAGTTGTCTTCCTCCAGAAAGAAGCCTCCATGTATTAGCAGTTTGATTTCTTCTCCTTAGAGTTGATTATATCCCATTTTTTTATTCTAAAACTAAGTGTTTCATTGGTCACAAATGTTCTTAACTTCAAAAATAAGCTAGTTTTAAACAAGTCAGCTGCCAAGTCAATAAAATCACTTCTTGCAAGCCTAGAAAATCTTAGATAGTTTTAGAAGAAATAGTAAGAAGAGGATAAATTATGAACACAAATATTTCAGCATTTAGGCATGCATACTCCAGTGGACCAGAAGGACCTGGGAGTCCTGACAGGTGGGAGAAGAGAATGGATTAGCAATGAGGCAATTTCAGCAGGATATTGAATGGAGAATGCTAAGATTTTTAGAGTAGAAACATATTGTTTCCATGTACACTTCTTTTTACTATTCCATTGTGTCCATGCTTACCCCTTTGTCTTTCATTTGTGCTTACTGTAAACCTTATACAACATGTATTTAATCCAATAAACTTTTAAAGATGTCAGATATTATATGATTGCCATTACAGCTACCTCATCTATATAGGGGCAAGCATTATCTCATAAATTCCTACAATTATGCTCCATTTACTTTTTATCAGGTAGAAATAAAAGGTAGATTATTAAATAGATTACTTTTTGGGGCAAGAGAGATGGCTCGGCAGGTAGAAGCACTTGATATTCTCATAAAAGACCATTGTTCAATTACCAGCATCCACGTATGGTGGTTCACAACTATTTGTTACTCCAGTTCCAGATGATCTGATGTCCTCTCATGACCTTTATGAGCACTGCAAAAATGTGGTGTACAAGCAGACAACTAGGCTCATGCACACACACACACACACACACGCGTGTGTGTGTGTGTGTGTGTGTGTGTATGTATATGTATACGTATATATGGTATCTATTAAGACTGAATATGTAGCTTAGGTATTAGTTGGCAGAGCCCTTGCCTAATATGAGTCCTAGCATTCAATCATCAGCGATACTGCCTCCTCCAAACAACAACAACAGCAACAACAATAATAATAATAAAATTATTAAATTACAATATATACAAATGTTATTTTATAATGAGTTGATTTATGTTTATTTTTATTAATGTTTCTATTCTAATATTTTAACTATTTAAATTAATGAATATAACAGAACCTGTAGGTCAGTGTAAGGGCAAATTTAAAACAGACAGCATCATGATCATATGTTTGTGCTGACCCATATACACTACTCATATTAACATACAACAGAAAAATTTGGCTATAAATTAATAATGGTAACAACGTCCATCTGAGAGTTCTAATAATATTCAATGATTCTTTTTCTCAAAGGAATCCAACAGATAGCTAAAATTATCTTTAGTATAGCACATCATATTATGGTTACACAGTCATTATTAGAGCTGACAGACCCTTGTCAAATGGCTACATCTGAACTATTATCCAACATGGTGACTATGGTTAGCTGTAAGGGAACTCTGTTAAAGAGTACCTCAAACATCTTTGGTAAAATCATTATGGCATTTATTGACCACTTATTCTAGTCCAGCCATTGTTAAAAAACAAAAAAAAATGTTACATTCAACAAACAATTCTTTATTAAATCATCAAAAGCAGAGCATTATGTCAAATTGACAGGACTACAGAGTGTCCACACATTTGAGTGGATGCTGTGAAGATGAGTCTGTGTAAGGTTAATAAGAGCCAGTAGACTGGATATCAGCAATTGTTCTTCCTAATAAGAGTTGGTCTCATCCAATCAATGTAGAAAAATGCAAAAATACTGGCTGAGTAAGTGGAAACTCTTTCTGACTGCCTGGGCTCAGACATTTATATGTTCTAGCCTTTGGACTTGGTCAAAAATCCTAGCTCTTGGATCAGATATTTAACAGCTATCGGAATGGCTTTTATCATGGGATTCCTGTACCCTGGCCTTTAGAATCAACAACTCTGTTACACGTTGACTCCCTTAGGTCTTAGAGAATGCAGATCTTGGGGCATCATAGCCTCATAGTCATATGAAATAAATCCATTATAGTATGATTTACTGATTCTGTGTCTGTGGAAAACCCTTACTAAAACAGATTCTTTTGAGTAGAGAGCTACAGCGGAAAGTATTTAAGGAGTCATTAACTAACTTCTATGGACGAATTTTGGTATTTTTAGGACTTTGTGGTGATTTGAGTGATGATATATGTCAATATTCTTGTGTCGCAGTTGTGCAGGATTAGGAGGTGTGGCTTTGCTGGGGGAAGTATGTTAATAGGAGTGTTCAGAGACTCCCACTATTACAAATTTGTTCTTTCTATTTTCTGCTTGTAGATTGTGATGAAAGCTCTCAGTTGTTTCTACTACTATGCTCAGTATTTGCTGCCATGCTTTTCTGCCATGATGATGATCTATTTTACTTCCCTTAATCTGTATGCTCAAATCAAGCCCTTTCTTCTATAGTCGCACCAGTTGTGATATTTTATCACAGCAATAGAAAGGTAACTGATTCAGAGAGATTTCTAAAACAATTAGACTTTAAAACATTAATAATTCTGTTCCTCACACTCTTATTAGTTGATGGCTTTACCCAGTAATAGGGATATACAGTGTGTCACAATCCCATGCTTCTTCTTAGAAGAAACAAGGGGTTATGTGACTGTATGAGATACTTTCAACACTTTTGCAAACAAATTAATAAAATAAGAGTAGCTGGTTTGATCTTTTTGTCTCTCCAAACAAAGAAAATAACAGGCCCAGGGATACAAATCCCCAGACATATAAATGACCTAAAAACTTTAGGAAGCTCCAAGGCTGAGAAAGTTGAAAGTCCATTACAGACTCATCCTGTTTTCTGAGCCAGTTGACTCAAACCTGGTGAGTGTCTACTGTTAAAGTGTGAACATGAGCTAGGAAGGAAACTCTCTATATTGGGAATGGTAAGGTGTTGGAGCATGCTGTGTGAAGTTGTGTCTTTGTGCTTCCTCACATTCCTAAGTCATACTTTGATTCGCTTTAATAAAAAAATATGATGGCCAATTAGCTGGGCAGGAAGTGGAAGGTAGAACGTCCTAGTAGAGAAAAAGGAACCCTGGGAAGGAGGAGGAGGGAGAAGAAGAGCAGGAGATAGAGGAGAAAGAGGAGATAGAGGAGGAGGAAAGTCTTTCTGCCAAGAGACATGGGAAGAGATAGATATGATCACTGGCCTGAAAAATATGAGCTAGCCACGTGCTGGATAGGACTAAGTGGTCAGGTTAACTTAGATGAGCTAGTTGACAATCTGCCCAGCTAAGGCCTAAGGCTTTGAAATATTTAAAGTCTATGTGTGGTTATTTAGGGGGTAAAAGCTGGTTAAGGAATAAATGCTGCTGTATTAATTTCTAGCATCAATTAATACATATGAAGTATTAATAAGCTTTAGTTTACATTTGGCACCCAATGTGGTGTGCCAATATGTAGTAGTTAAGCTTAGTTCCTCCTCCCAGCCTTATGCTCCTTGAAATAAGACTCAGACTCAAAATATATTTACAAATACCTTGGCCATATAACTAGGCTCTATTCTAACTGTATCATAACCAAAATAACTCAATAATTTTAACCTACATTCTGCCACATGGCTGGTTATCTATGATCAGGTGCCATGCATCTGTCTCCTTATATCTTCCTGGGTGGATCTCCCACCTGGCTCTATCCTAGAGTTCTTCCTCCTCCTGGATGTTCCACCTTCCATTTCTTGCCTAAGCCATAGGCATTTTAATTGACAGGTGATTTATCCATACAATACAAAAGATATTATCTCTACAGTAAGTTATGTGAATTCCTTCATGAAGCTAAGTGGATTTACCCCTGAAATTCCAGTGCACTTCCTTTGCCCATTGAAGAATCCCCTACCACTCTATGTGGAAGCAAATCCTTTACTCCTATCTGAGTAGGTAAACCCTACACTGTCTAGGAAAATCATAGTAATTTCTCCTAAGTCAAAGTAATTTTCTTCAGGAATCAACTCTACTATTAATCTTTGCTTTTACATTCAAGTTATAAGAAGCCCTCCAATGTGATATACAAACTGCTTTCTGTTAAGAAATACAGCAAACCTAAAAAAGGGTGACTTAAGCTATTTAATTGACAGAAACATAATTGAGAGAAAGGAGTCTAAGGGGCTTCTGAGGGTGTGGGATAGGGTGGCAGTGAATACCTAGGTGGACCAAGCTGAATGCACTGATGTTGAATAAGTAACAGGAGTCCTTCTTTAAATGTTGAAGCTTGCTGAGTAGAAAGAGCTCTACATGTTTGTTTGTGTGGCTCCCTGAACTCTGAGTCTAAAATAATGAGCAAGGCAAAATAGCCAAATCTGAATTGACTAAATATTAGAGAAAGATTGAAATGCTTAGGAAAATTGGAATCTCTGAGTGATGTGTATTTTAAGACTTCTTTAGCCCACTCAGAAGATTCTGAAGGCAGCTTCCATCGACACTGTGAACACTATGAAGATAGATGGATAACCCAAGGAGAGTGCCATGGTATCTCATCTTTAAAACCCAAACCTTAAGAGTTGAAACTACAGTTACTAAAATTGAGAGCATTAAATGGAAGTCTGTTATTGGATGCTTGGGAGAACAGGAGCCAAATGATGACACACAACTAACAAAGAGAAGGTGGTTGATGTATTGAATAGACTCACCAAGCTGTGGCATGGATAAATTTATCATGATGTTTCTAGAAGAGAGACCAAAGTCTAGTCCCTTCTTATTTGCCCTGTATAAGCAGAAAAGTCCTAAAGAAAATTAATAATTGCTTTACTTGAATCACAAAACCAGATTAATCATTCTTTGATCTCCAATTCCAGTGTTGAGCAGATCTAGAATTAGAATCTATTGAGCAAAGCAAGGGATGGGTCCCCTTGAGGAAAGACACAAGCAGACTGACAAAAATGCAAACCTTAATCATCGTCCCATCCTCAAAAAGTGCTTATAACTTGTGGTTTGAAGAAAAATAAAGATATTTCACAATCCACAGGATACTGGATCTGAAGTAACAATAATTTCAGGAGACTCAAAAAGTCTCTATAATCCAACAAGTTAGAGAAGGGGCTAGGTTTGGAGTAGGTTTGGAGTAGAAAGAAATAGTGGTAAATGACTGTCTAACTGAAGTCATCTTACAGCAGATCTTCAAGTTCATACTGTTTGCAATTTCCAAGTTCTGAAATGCGTAATTCAGACAGATACACTCTGACCCTGGCAGACTCCCCACATTTTTTCTCTGATCTGTGGAGTAAGAATTATGGTGAGAAATGCCAAATGTTGGCCACTCTTGAGGGCTCTAAGAAAAGATAAATCAAAACAAGGAAAAAATACATCTCACTCCTGGAGGGACTACAAAGGTCAGTACCACAAATGGGACTTGAACTGCTCAGCAGTGGTAATTTCTGGCACCTTCCATTCAACTCACCTACTTGGGCAGCTAAGTGTGGAAAGCACAGATTGTTCTTGGAAAACGACAGTAGGTCATCATAAGTTTACCAGGTGGTAATTCCAAGCTGTTACAGTAGATATGTTTCACTGTTTGAACAAATTAATACAGCCCCTGGTAACTAGTACATAGTTATTTATCTGGCAAAAGTCTTCATCGCTATGACAGTCAAGTTAGACAATCAGAATGGGTTTGTTTATTTGTTTGATTGCTTCTTTTCAGCTGGCCAGGGCTACAAGAAGTTTTCACTTTCCCATCTCATGGGCATATTAACTCAGTAGTCCTATGCCAAAATGTAATTCGAATGAGTATTAGGCTGGGATGAAGCTCAGTGATAGAATTCTTACCTACTATGTACAAGGCCTGGATTCAATACCAGTATTCCTCTCTCCACAAAAATCTAAGTGTTTAACAATGTGAACATGCCAAGTTATCCCTCCTACCATGACAAATCAGTAAATGTAGCTGGCTCTTCTACAATAAAAAGAGTAGAGTGTGCTTCTAGTGAGCTTCTTTGACACAGGATGGAATATGCCCCTCATTTGAGCATATTATACTAACTTGTCTACCAAAGGACCCCCAAAGCTGCCAGTTTGGTTAATATAAGAGAAGGCTATACAAAAGTTCCTAACTGCTGTGCAAAGCTTGCATCTCCTTGGGACACGTACTTCAGTAGCTCCAATGATACTTGGATAAATGGAGTAAACAGATACTGTTTTGAACTTCTAGCTTGTCTTCTCAATGAATCATAGCAAGGCATTAGAATTGGATACAAGAGCCCTTTGAAGATATTGAGTCCGGTTTTGAGAGAAAACCACCCGGTGCTATTTGGGACCTTTGTAGAGTATGAATTCTTAACTGCAGCCTATCAAGTTACCATCTACACTAAAGTGGCCATTGTGCATTTCTTACCTACTCTCTAACACATTAAATGGAACATGCAGAACAACAGTTATCAAATGCTACTATTTAATGTAAGTGGTTGCCTTAGTTAGGGTTTTTATCAAAGTGAAGAAATGCCATGACCACGGCAACTCTTTACAAAGAAATATTTAACTGGGGTTGACTTACAGGTAAGAGGTTTCGTCCATTATTGTTATGGCAGAATGAGTGGTGGCAAGCAGGCAGACATGAGGTTGGAGAGGTAGCTGAGAGTTCTACATCTGGGTAGGCAGGCAGCAGGAAGAGAGAAGGTGAGTCACTGAGCCTGGCTTGAACTTTTGAAACTTCAAAGCATGCCCTCCAATGACAAATTTCCTCCACCAAGGCCACACTCACTCCAACAATGCCACACTTTGTAACAGTGTCACTCCCTGTGGGCCTATAGGGGCCACTTTTATTGAAACCACCTAGGTGGTGTATATGAGTTTGGACTTCAGCAGACCCTGAAAGAACAAGGGATTAACATGAAGAGTAAATAATAAGATTCCCACAGACATTTAATAGAAAAAGAGGTGACTTAAGCCTGGTTTTTAAATACCTTTGTACAATATGCACATTATAGCAAAATGTAGCTGCCACATTCCAGCCCTTTTCAGTGGCATCACTGGAGGCTAATGGTGAATGGAAATCTTCCCAGTCAGCAAAATTTTGGAAAACACGCATAATGGTTTATTTTGTTTGAAAGGATGAATTGATTTATAATTGCCAGACATGTAGTTATAAATCAATTCATACAATTTGGTCAATAGTTTCACTTCATGATAGGAACTTGTAAACAACATGGTCATAAAGTAATACCAAAAAGTTCTTGAGAAGTAGTATGTACAGAATTCCCTTAAAATGGAAGAGGAATGAAGATAACTTATATCTCCTATGAATGTTTACCAAAGCATGTCCTCACATAAGAAGATATAATAATCAAGTAGAGAAGTTGACCTACCTAGTAGCCACATATTGGTTAGAATCTTTCCACAGCTACTCTTGTCTATTTATGTGATTACAGCAATGGAGATGATGCAATAACTGAGCAACATAAACCTTCACTTATTGTGGCTAACCTTAATGTGACCACTGTGTGTGTGTGTCCAACAATTGATGAGCAAGTGCCAACACTGAGCCCCAAGATGACACCATTCCTCAGTACTATAAACCAGCTGCTTTTGAATTGGTTGATTACAAAGGATTGCTTACCTCATCAAAGGATATTTTTCTTTCTAGAATAGCTGTATATTCTGAATAGAGATTTATCATCCCTGTGAATATGGTTTTTACCCAAACTACTACCATCCAAGGACTAACAGACTCCTTTACTCATTATCATGACACTTTATACAGCATTGCTTCCAAGCTAGAAATCCATAGAAGAAAAATATGACAATGGGCCTATGTTTATAGAATTTCTGCTATTACTGTGTTCCTCGTTATATACAAGTATCTACGCTATTATAAGAGTGAATTAGCTTTTTGAGTTTCTTGCCATCTACATATACTCATTTATTCATAAATACATACATATAAAAATGAGACACTAAGATCCACATATGTGAGAAAACATGTTATATTTAGCTTCCTGAGCCTGGATATTTTACTCAGTTGTTACTAATCAGTTACACTGTTGGCTATCTCGGAGTGTCTTGAAAGACTAGAGAAAGATTTTCTAGAAGACTGTTTGCATGAACATCCAATAGATAATGCCACTTCTTGCATAGCCAGGATCATAGATTCAAAAATCAAGGGTGGAAATGAGAAGAAGCATCATTTAGAATTGTCACAGACAATCTACTAAATATGTGTCTCATTTTAAAATATTTGCTATCTATTTGTTTTCATGTATGTTTACATGGGTGTGCTAGCTTACATGTCTGTGTGCATAGGGCCCAGTGCCAAGATCTAAACAAAAACTCATGATTGTGCACTGAGCACTATTTTCAACAATCGCATCTCTCCAACAACACCCAACAAAACTAGCAAAGTGTTGATCACCTTTGCTCTGGTATTGATGCTGTGAAGAGCAAGAGGGATTCTTCCACTGCAAGACTTGCAGTCATTTAATTAGTAAATAAAGTTGCTGCCTGATGCCAAAGAAGTTACTGTGCTACCTGTGGTGACAAGTCTAGAATACAAAATAGAAGATAGATTATAATAACACAAAGCAGACAAGAAAGTTCTATCTAGACTACAGGAGACCTCTTACTGTGCCCTGTAATTATGGTCAATGCAAAATTAAAATGGCCCAATTGTGGAATGAATACTAATAGCTCAGACCCTACAGAATTAGAGGCTGTGTCACTCTGCAAGACATAGAACTGGCATATTTACTTGCTGAAGGTAGAGGGATTCCATAATGGTTAGTGGAAGGTGATAGCTGAAAATATCAGCTATAGCCATGCAACCAGTTACAGAAGCCAGTCTATAATTGTCACATAGACTCTTCATCTTGTTATGAGTATGTTTGTATCTATATCCTTGTATTCCTTCCTTGTCATTGAGAGTGTAATGTATCAGTTTTATATTATAGTGTGGAATTATTGTTAACTTTACATCATGGTATTTAAGTTAGGAGACAGCAATCCATGACTCAAGCACTTTATTTCCTTTTCTATAAAAATAATATTAGCATGGTTTTTGTTGCATATAGAAAGTTTTATTATGCTTGCAGAATTATAGACTTTTAAATTTCTGTATAGAAAAATTAAGTAGAGTTGAAAGAGACAGAGAAGTGTCAGGTTGAAACAGGATAGGCTGGAAATGGGTCAACAAACATTACACTGAATGTCTCCATCTGGGAGTGTCTATATGAGATGACCACTTGAACTTGTACGCTCAGTACAGCAGACAGACTTCCCTCTAATCACCAGCAGACATGAACAGATGACAAATCAGAGTTGGAGACCCTCTTCCTGGGGATCCTCTGTTTGAGTTGGAAAAGGGTCATGTCCAGCATCAACATTCACATTGAAACACTGGCTCTACTTGTATCTCAAGCTTGCTAAATGTCAGCCTGAAACCTATCTCGTGGCATCTCTAAGGCTGTGCTCCACTATCCTTAGCCTGGGCCTCCGTATCCACACTCATGGGTCTCCAGCCCACAAACTGCAGGACTTGAGAACTTTCTGTTATAATAAATAATTGTTCCTTATTAACATTTCCTTGTAATTGAGATCTTTCCATGTATATTGACAACCTCGTAATTTCTTCCTCTGGTGAGCTCTGCCTCATACAGAGGGCAAAGTCACCACTGTAAACAGAAGAGACCAAAAATCCATGTTGTAGAAGGCTTATATTGTAGTTATTTAGGCTTTGGAAAAACAAATAACTCTATGCCCAATTTACCCATGGTAATGATTTCTGATTCTTGTTTTACACACAAGGCACCAAGAATGGCTTGAATCCTATGCCTAGGTAGGAAAACAAAGGAATGCACATTGCTGTGGTATATGTCTGCTATACCTTAGCAGCATTGTTTTATCTTTGTTTTTATTGATTCTTGTCTCATTGGTTTAGGTACCACATATTCCCCGTGTATCTCTTTGTGGCTGTGTGTGCATCTATGTACTCAGCTTTGTAAGATGGCCATCCTTCTGAAGTTAGGCCGGATGGACATGCATTAATGGCTTAAGAAGCAAAATTGCTTTTCCTTCAGGAGTCAAATTTCATTGTGAGACAAAACAGTACAAACAAATGAAAACTGTGACCATGGATATAACAAAAGAAAAAAACATTTAAAGCATATGAAGCAACACTTTGTTTTCTTTCACAGATGGTAAAGTATCTCAGTGGATCTTAAATCCACAGGATGGAAAAGAACCAACAAGTAGAAGTCAGAAACTGACTGGTTCTGTTTGACAGGGTTTAGAAAGTAGTCTATGTATTAGCTTAATTGCCTCTCTATTTATGACCTGTAAAATGGCAATAAGAAGAAGAATAGCTGAGCATGGCATGGTGATGCACACCTATGATACATGTATTAAGAGGACAGAGGCAGGAGGATTGCCAGGTTTTGAAGGAGAGAGTGACTGGGAAAGTCTAAATACAACGACTGAATATATTTTAATTCCCACTCATTATTAGGTAAAAATAACAAGCAAAGATCTTTAGGATAAACTTTTAGAACAATTGGTATGTTAATGTACATACAGAAAACTAATAAGAAATTCAGCTAATAAGAAGAAAATGATTCTGTTACAGAAACTATAAAATGATGTGGCTGCCCAGGTCTGAGGAAGAAATGAACTTTCCCTTAGTATCTGATTTGTACAAGGAGCTTCCAGGCTTCCTGTTCAGTCACATTTCTGAATTTTAATGGCTACAATGTATAGCTGATGTTTTCTAGGAAGCTCTTGTGTCTCAGCCCTGTGCTAACAAGTAAGTAATAAGCAAAAAATCAGGATCTATGGCCTGGTGGAGCCTGCAGTCACTAACTAGTCTTTACTAAGTGATTGCAATGAAGTGCTGTTCCAGGGTAAACCTTTGCTGTAAGGTCCAGGAAGAACACACTCAATGCTTTGCAGGGCAATCTTGCTATTTCAAGTGTTGAACTTTGCATTATGGAGTAAAGCAGACATAGATGGTATGCAGATGTCCGAGATTGGCTGTTCACTGATTTAACTTCACTTATAAAAATAGGACACAGGCAGATGGATTTTTGTAGATCTCTGGACAGTAGAGAAACTAAGTCATTCCCAGTACAGGATAACTCCAAAGGGCTTAAATAATGGGAAGTAGATACTTAGTAAACTCTCCTTTGGGAAAACAATAACTCTTAGGCATTCAGTGAAGTGGGAATTCCGGACAGAAGGGACTGGTGATCAATGAAAATTAACAGACAGGGCTTGTTCTGGGAGAAGTGTGAGAAGCCACAGTAATTGGGAGACTGAGGCCAGAGAAAAATAGACAAGGAATAAGAAAAAAAAAAGCCTTTGCCTTTCTGCACATAGTTCTGTGATGGTTGGCAGCAGAGTTCATATCATCTTCCAGGATTTGTAAAGGTCGAGTCACTGTTTCCCCTCCCAAAGCAAAATGATAACACCACTCAGTTCAAAAGCTGGTCATATCAAATTGCCATCTAATCATTTAATTAAAGCCCCATGCTGGCACCAGCCATCCTCGGGGCCCATTTTTCATTTGGGCACATTTCATTACACTTTTCAAAGCAAATTTGCCTTTTCAAAGGCAAAAATGCAAATGACCAGCTTTGAAAGGAAACGCATAAAGCTCTGTGTAATGACTGGGCTCTTGGAAAGCTGTAACACACAAGCACACAGGCAGAGCTATCTATAGGGGCAGAGGGGGCTTATCAGCCCTGTGGAAGTGCAACCTAATATTTCATTACAGCACGACGATGCAAACAGAAGTGAAATACCAAATACCATAAAGTAAATAGCCTTCTCTGTCTCCCTATCCAACATCATTTGATGACAGTTCTGAAAGCGAGTATATCCTTTGGCTAGGCCAGACAAGGGTGGACATTGATAAATGAAGGCATTTATAAAATGTGGCCAGGAAAATGATAAAAAGCTGAAAGAAACTGACCTGTTCAGTAACAGGTTCAGGGACACCACAACCAAAGGCCAATTAACATGAATTAATAAGGAAATTCAAACACATGGATAAGAAACAAGAGTAAGAAAACATCCACTCTGAGACAGTATAACTAACACATTCCAGTGCTATTCACAAGAAAGAAAACAAATGATCTTAACACAGGCATCATCACCCTACCTATGTGAGCAGAATATCCTAGAAACTCTGCTATCCAAATAAGAGTGTTGTACACCCTAGAAGATAAAACTGCATCGCAGATTTTATAAACCTAAAGCTCCCAAAAGTGGGAGGCACCTATCTCAAAGAGGAAAGTTAGGTACAAAATAAATATCTGTCAATCCATCTTGTACCATTCAGCAAAGAAATGATTCATGTCAGGAAGCCACCCTCTGGTACCATGGAAAAACCCTGAGGAACTGAAATGGTGATAGTGGTGCTGAGTTCAGGAGTCTCAGGTATAATTCAGAGCCACAGCTGTTCTGATTTGAGATCAGCAGAAACCACAGCTTCTCACTGGGGATATCCACCAATACTTCAGCCATGGCTGACTAGCTCAATAAAGGCTGTGTTTTTCTTCTACAGCAGCAAACAGGTTAGCTCCTTTTCTCTGTTCCATGAGCAAATACCCAACTAGAATCAACTTACAAAAGGAAACATTTGCTTTAGTGTGTAGTTTGAAAGTACAGTTACTCATTCATGGTGGGGAAGATATGCTGTTAAGGGCAGTTGGCAGCCTGAACATGAGGTTGCTTGTTCACATCTGGGCAGATCAGCAAGTAGGGGCCACAGGAAGTAGGATCTAGTAATAATTATCAAGGCCCACCCACCATTGTTCTACTTCCTCTAGCTAGATCCTACCAAAGTTTCCATAAACCCCACAAACTGTACTATGAACTAGGGACCAAGTATTCAACACATGAGCCCATGGGGGATGATTGACATCCAAACCATTACAAATGCTGATTCTGCCAAATATAGTAAGGCAGACCCCATTCCAAAGTTGGTATTCAGTTCTGAGCCCTGCCCTACCCCAGAGATGTGGGAAAGTGTTAGGGTGTGCTGGGGCATTTAAACATGGACACTCCCCATGTATCTTTTTCTATCTAATGTTAATATAGCATTTTAATATAAATATCTAAAAGAAAGAACATGTATTATAAACGCATACATTGAGGAATTCTCATATGAACATATGTACTTAGTCAGCAGTTATGCAAAAGTCCTCAAATACTGTAAACACCCATAAAACTTCCTTATTCTCTTTTAGGACATTCAGTGACTTGACTGAGAATCTCATGGTAGAGTAGTACTTGTTATTAATGGAAACATAGACTACATCTTACTTTCTAAATTTTTTAAAGCTAGTACTCCAGTGATGAATCTTATCCATAGTATTGAGTTTAGCTACCTATATTGTTCATTTGTATTGATACTCTACATTGTAAATATACTATTCTACTATTGGTTGTGGTATTTTCAGTACAGAAATATCAGGAAGAATAGCTATGAAGAGCTCACAACTGCCTTTTAGTGGCAGATATTTTGACCTTGCCACTTAGATGTAAGTAAAATTGCAACAGATCACTTAGGTCTGTTTAAAATCTCTCACTCTAAAATACGAGATCTCCTCTTTTGTTTGGAGTGAAGTGAAGTACAAAAGGGACGATGTTCCCTGTGTCTGACTCTCTCCCCATCCTCAACCCTAGGTTGGCCCTTTACATCTTGCTGAGTGTGAGAGATTAACTGTGTTTGGAGAAAGAAGAACAGCACATTAAAGGACTCCAGAAGCAGCCATGCAATACTAACAAACACCTGCGAAAAGGTCAACAAAATAGGTGTTTAAAATCACATAAGGATTCTTTAATGTAGCATGTTTTTTAGGTGAGAGGGTTTCCTGCCTCTAGCATAAGAATCAATACTTTTAACAGACTCTGACAATATGAAACAAGTCAAGTAGTTGTGGTTGTTGAGAACAAATATATACTGCTTACCATGATCCAGCCATCAGGTAGGAAAAAAGGAGATAAATTATGTTAGCAGAAGCCTCAAATATACAGGATTTCAGAATTCTTTCCATGAGGCAGATGCATGGACACTTTTGAGACCTGTCTACCTACGACTTGTTTAACTAAAGGAGCATTCACCAAACTTTTGATTTGATTTAGGGTTAAATGGCTTTAAGGTACTATGAAATCTGCAGGGATCAAGCAGGTGTTAAGGTTGCCTCATGTCTGGGCCAACTGGTATAATTCTGTCTCTTCACCATGATATTAGGCTGAGGCCCTTAGCAATATGATCCAAGACACTGGAATCATTGTGCAGGACAGGCTTTCTTTTGAAGAGTCAGACTGTTTCTCTTCTCTTCCATTTTTAGGGCAAATGAGATGAACCAGCAGGTATTGTGAGAAGTGGGAATAGGCCAGGAGAACTTGGTACATGTTAAAGGAGAGAGCAAGAGGTAGTTTCTGATCATCTCCTTTTGTCCTAAACAAGCCTTCAGCTTTAAGAAATTCTTCTGGCTTTCTTATCCTAGTTAATAGATTTTCAACTTGAAATTTTTAATATGAGTTGGATATCCTGTTGCTTACAGCCAAACTTTCAAAATTCAAATATTGTTAGACATAGGAATTGTTAGGATACAAGACATTCAATAGTAGAAACTTGCTAAACACTGTCCCAGGCTCCTCAATGTTAAGACAAAAGAATGTGAAGATCTGTGGCTAAGAGTCCAGGCTAGGCAAACACTGGAGTACAATGAGAGACATGAGTTAAGAGAACTTGGTATTAATCAAATATTTATCTCCTGGGACAGATAATAAATATTTTAATTTTTGTAGGCCTGATAATTTTTGTCTCAACTGTTCTTATTTGGAATCAGTGCTGGGATTCAGCTATAATCCGTATGCAAACAAATGAGTATGGTCGTGCTTCAAAATCACTGTTAGACTTTAAGATTGCAATGTTCTCATTTTAACTTTATTTTATTCATTCAGAGCTAAAAAAGTATTTGTTCATAGGTCATTAATTGTCTGAACTCTGAAGCACACTGGATGGAACATTTCTACATATAGTCTTCTACCACATTTGCAGCACAGGACACTGAACAAACCATTTATTCTCAGATGGTATGTCATAAAGACCATTGCAATGCTTCACTTACAATTTTGTTCCAACAAATAAATTACTTAATCACATTGAGCAACAAGTCTGATGTAAAGTGCCCAATTAACACTAGCTATCTTTCTGAAAATTGATAATGAAGGCGCAGGCCGATCAATGCAAAGCTGTGAGTTTTAAGCTTTATTTGTTTTATTTTATCTTATGTGTATAGAAGTTTTGCCTGTATGTATGACTGTACCACATACATGCATATTCACAGAGGACAGAAGAGGAAGCCAGACCCCTGAAATTAGAATTTCAGATCTTCTCCATGTGGCTGCTTGGGATGGACTTAGGCCCTCCAGAAGGCAATACTGTTAGCCACTGAAACTTCTCTATAGCTCCAGGCTATGTAGCTTAAAGAGAGAAGCAGAAAACCTACAAAGTTGTATATTGAGATATCTGCAAAAATATTGGTTGCAAGAACAGATGAGAAAAGGGACACCTGTTTAAACTGACCTTGGATGTTCCATGAATTTAGCTTAAAATGCAAAAGTAGCTTAGCAATTTCCAATTTGTTGCAATATATCAGTGGCAGTTTATAGAATGAGGAATAGGGCAGAAAAGGAAGTGAAAGAAATAGAAGAGGAAGAAGAGGATGCAGAGGAGGAAAAGAAGAAGAAATGTGATCAGTTATTAAGACTCAATCACCGATTGGTCTAGAAATCAATGCAATATCGAAAGTAACAGTCTTCTTTTAGAAGGCTGGATCTGGACATTTTCAGAGACATATTTGGAAGTTAGCTGTAATTCTCTATGATGTTATGTTACCAAGGAATAAAGGATCTGGATTTCAAACAAGTGTTAGTACGTGTGTTAAGGCTCTTTTAATTATCAAGTTAAAACTGCTTTTGTTTCTTCTACAGTAAGAATTAATGTAAGAATTACAGTAAGAATTTAATGTAAGTTGCATTGATTGTACACTTTCTTATTGTGTTAGTGTGTTGAAACCAGGCACGTCCATTACAGAGGTCTATCAACTAGCTTTTGTTTTATTGCCAATAGTATCACAGAGCCTTAGTATTCTGAAAAAGTTTGCAAGTACTCAAAGAAGTGAGTCAGGCTTTAAGCAGAAGCAAGTGGGTAGTGGGCTTGATTATTGCTGGTATAACAGCTTTATTTACATTAATTGCTAGTACCACTGCTCCTGCAATTGCTTTGACACAAGAAGTTAAGACAGCTACTTTTGTTAATCATTTAGCAAAAAAAAATGTTACTAATATGTTGAATATACAAGAGGATTTAGATAGGCATTCGGAACAATAGATTGATACTCCTTATCCTATTCAAATTATTAGAAGAAGGTCCAGAGTTTAAGAGTAAGAAGTCATCTTGAGTGTCATGCCAAAAACCTGGGAGCTCTGGTTGGAAACCAATGGAATACAAATTGGAAAGGAAGAAATTAAACTATCACTATTTGCAAATGATACAATACTATCAAAATATGCCCCAAAAATTCTACAAGGAAAATCTTATCACTGACAAATATTCTTGTGGAAGTGGGTAGATACAAGATTAACTCAAAAAAGAAAAAACAAATCAGTAACTTTCCTATATACAAATAATAAAAAGTAGAGAGAGAAATTAGAAAAACAATACTCTTCAGAACAGCCAGAAATAATACAAATATTTTAGATTTACTGTAACCAAGAAAGTGAAAGATTTGTATGACAAAAATTCCAAACTACTTTGTGATTTTATCTTACACCTATCAGGATGACTAAAACCAATAAAACAAGTAAGAAGAAGAAAAAGAAGAAGGAGAAGAGGAGGAGGAGGAGGAGGAGGAGGAGGAGGAGGAGGAGGAGGAGGA
>NW_021628202.1:0-17513 GCF_004785775.1 Grammomys surdaster
GAGAGGGAGAGAGAGAGAGAGAGAGATCAGTTCATGAGTAGTCAGAATAAATTACAGGAAGCAGACATGTTCCAAAGACATGTGCCCTCTCACTGTAACTCAGTATCTATATTCATACCATGAAGAACTCAGAGTTATCCTGCCTGTGTGTTTACTCAGAAGATGAATCAATTCCTGCTAGAAGCTAAGACAGGAGCCACACATTCCATGAGCTTGTATTGCTTTGACCTCAATCTTCAAGAGCCCCTAGGGTTGTAGTAGCATGGTCTTTGTAATTCTGTGGTTTGGTTCACTAACATCTACCCCAACAATGGTATCACAGGTCTATCCTGCCCAAATTAGAGAAGAAAAGGTATACAAATCTCCTCTTCCTCTGAAAAGTTTTGATGACAGCATGCATACCTCATTTCTGTGTCATGTCACCTCAGATCTACTCAGGCGAGTGTTCATTTGTAGTATCCCTCCTTTCCTGTTCCTGGACACCAAACAGAATTTGCTTCCTGTTTCCAGAAATACTGGGATGTTTTAAAGTAGTATTCAATAGAAAAAAATTTCAGACCCAGTACCTGAGTGTCAATATCATAGGCTCTGAGGAGTGTCATACTCAATTGTTAATTTTAAATGTGGGAATTAACTTTCATTTTATATTTAATATTTAGCCATTTATATAACTTTGTGTAATTTCATCCTTATTTCTGTTTTCTATTTTTCCTTCTGAGTATGAGCCATGTCAATTCTCCAAAATTAGGGTAAATAATCTAATCTATAATCCTGTACAGTCTCCTGCATTAGACAAATGTTTATACTAGTGACTCTGTTACTTTTAAATGAAAGAAAATGGGGTAAGTTTCTACTAAAAAGACCTCCTCATTGAGATCATCTCTTCCATTCTCAGAGATGATCATGCTTCTGAAATTAATGTACATGTGTCTTTCCTATGTCTTGTTTCATAATTCTTCTATCATATTTCTAAATACTCAAAATAATATGCAACGTAGGCTTGCATGCTTAAATTTTTCATATAAATGGTATCATGCTGTGAATAAGTAGAATTTATCCTAGGAATGAAAAAGTAAGTTTTAACATTTGAGAATCTATTGTTAGGATCCATTTCATAAACGTATTAATAAAAACATATCAGATAATTATTTGGATATTGCAAACACATTTGAAAAATTCAATATTCATTTAAAACACAAACCCTTTTAAATCTGCGAATGTCCTATGTTCATCCAGGGTTTCTCAGGCCTGGGAATATTGACGTTATGAGCAGAGTAATTTTCCGCGATGGGGCTTGCGCTATGCATTAGTGCAGGTTTTTCTTACTGGGAACCAGGAGATTATGCTACATCCTGGCACTTTTCCAATATACTTTCAATAAGTGTCCTGGCTTGATAGTGGTGGCGACATTTTAGACAGCAATGATGCTCTTGATATTGACACTCCTGTTGATGAGGGCAACATCATATTGCTCCAATATGCATTAAAAAGTGTTTGCGTTCTTGGGATTTCCCTTGGCACTTTTCCATTCATTACAGACGTTTTCTGTCTCTCTAGTCATTTCTTCCCAGGAAACAGGCCAAGATAAAAATGACAGGACCTGAAGAAGAGGCAGATTCCTGACCCAGAGAATACAAGTGGGGAAGATGTCATGGGCAGAATAAATAGATTTTGGTGAGAATGGATTAAGTTTCAAAATTCCCACATCTTAAGCAGATGTCTAAGAAGATAAGAAGATATGGGGATGTTACATGGGGCAGCGTGAAGAAGGCATATCTTACTTTCTTCCACATACTTAGATGAATGCTCCCAGGTCTTCCTGCTGTGTTATTATTTTTTCTAGTATTTACTTTTTTACCATAATGACTAATATTTGATGCTGAGCAAGTAATGTAACCTGACTAGATCTTGTTTCTTCAACTGTGTGTGAGCCCGAGATTCACTCAACTTTAAAATTTTATGATGTTCCTCTTCTCTCTCCTTTCCTACAGATTAACTGCTCTTCATAAATATGTAGTAACTGCTTGAAAAATATTCGGGTGTCATCAGTTTTAAGTCACGAAAGATTGAGATGTAAAAAGTAAAATAAAAATGAAAAGTTGGGCTACTTTATCAGGCAGCGTGAACTGACTGCCAGAGAGAACCTTCTTGTAAAATGCCAAATTAATGGCAGTTTTACCGGTTTTTTATTCACTTCCTTTGCCTTCTTCTGCTATGATTTTCAAATAGTGCCTGTTCCTAGGGCCACAGAGTATTGAAGGCATAATAGATCTCCCAGTTTTTTGCTTGTTTTTATCAACAGTGTAATGCCTATCAGAAATGGCAAAGTAAATGACTCTTAGGGAATGATGGTGGGAAGCATGACTCTAGTTAGGAAACAAACAACAACAAACAAACAACAAAACCCTGGAACATTGAAAGGGTAATCATTCTCATGGCATTAGGAAATGAAAGAGTCTGAACCCAAGGCCTTGGTCATAGTGAGAGAAGACACAAATAGGTCACTTGGATGTGTGACATTTTGCATGCTTCATTTACAAGCACATTGTTCTACTTGCTGACTCCCCTGAAATGAGAATAAGAAAGCCTTGCATTTACGAACCCTTCTGACCATTTCTATTCTCACCCCCTTCAAGAAAAAAATACCTCATCGTCTTTCAAATGATTCTTTCAGTAGAGAGAATATTTGGGCAATATATATAAAATTCACTCAGTAGCTCACACCTCTGCTGTAGGAGCCGAGTCACTGATTCTCCCTGAAACACATCCCCAGTGTAGAGCCAAACTCAAGGGACTATATTAAAATGAGTCATTCATCTTTGAGAACTAATTTTAAGTGGTTAGAAAATGAGAAAGTCTGTGCAAATATGCCACCGGTTATTAAATCCTGATTTGGAATACACTGCAAATGGCTGTGGGTAAATATCATCACAGGATGATAATTATTCAAATTCAACCAGCTCCCATATTGCCCAGGCTCCACTCAGAAATATCATAGAAGCAGACTGTTTTGGAGTTGACTATTTGGTGCAGTAATGACAAAAATTAAAAACGAAAATGACTGCCACATTTTGCTATATAATTTTTAAAATCTGTATGACAGGATTTTACAAGCACAATTAAGATAGAGGACAAAGTCAGAGCCAAATGATTTACCACTTTTGTGACATACGTCGAGCTGCTATCTGTAATAGGGAAAGTTTCATCATATGCAAAAAAAAAACAACTGAAAAATAGGCAGAGATCTTAAATGCATGGCTGGAGAGATGGTTCAGTAGTTAAGAATACATGCTAGCTAAAGAGCTCACAGATTCAGTCCACATGGTGGCTCACAACCCACCTCTAACTCCACATCCAAAAGATCTGACACCCTCTTCTGGCCTCTGCCATGTGGATACTGAGTATCAAAAGCAAATACTTGGGAATACTAACAGGTGCTCTTAACTGCTGAGACATCTCTCCAGGTCTGAAACAAACACATTTTCCAGAAAAGAACTTAAATGTACAACCGATCAAAGATGTCATAGCCAATTATCAGGTGAAAAGAATATTTCAGTCCCTGGTTTGTCAAGATAAATAAATTAAAATGGTGTATAGCTGTTTTGCCTTCCAGCCTAGTGAGGATTAAAAACATTTAACATGGTGTGCAAGGGAGAGTGCAGGGGCAGTATGGACTCTCTCAAACACTGTAAATGTTACGTTTATGAACATGTAAATGTGCCTACCTTCGACTAGTCAGCACAACTTCAGTGTGTATTTATTGTAGAAATACTGAACATCTGTTTAATGACACGTATGCTTGTTCTTGAATGCTTGCCACGTCAAACATCTGATGGAAAACAAATGACCATTATTAAGAAATTGCTTAGAAGTCTTAATTCTCAAATAAAATACTATGTGGCCAAAAAACTTTGTGTGTGTGTGTGTGTGTGTGTGTGTGTGCGTATCTTTGTACATTTTCATATAACTGGGTCAATGTAGATGTGATAATATGGACATTTTCATAAGATATTAGGTAACTATAATTATAAAACTATCATATAAATTACTAATAACAATTATAGCTATTGTCACAAAATTACTGCACAATTCATTATTGAACAGTGCCTGAAGATATAAAAATTAACCTGCTAATGGTGGCCATCTTTTGGAATTGTGACTGGAGAAAAAAATGTCATTGTGTCATGTAAACACTTCTGCATCACTTCAGTCTTTGATAATGAAATGCTTTATTCTTCTTTCAATTATACAAAGCCAGGGGCTGGTCAGATGGCTTAATAGTTAAGAGTACACATATCACTCACGCAGAGGACCTGAAATCAGTTCTCAGAAGACATATCAGGTGGCTCACAACTGCCTATAATTCTGAATCCAAGATGTTCTCTCTTTGTCTCCTTCGGCATATGTACTCATGTACACATGTACACACACACACTCACACCTAAAAATAAAATAAAACAATTCTTAAAGTGAAATAGGCTGAAGCAATTTTCTAAAGCATTGATTGTGTCCTTATTTTACTTTTAAAGACTTGTGGTCTGTACTTGACCAAGTGAACAAATCCATGTGCTAGGAAGAATCATCCACTGTCTGAACAATGGGGGTTCAGTTTCTACAGAGGAAACTTGAGCTGACTCTTTCAATGGGGTTAATGAATCACATTATTGGTGCATTTTAGTGTATGTGTGCATGCATGCCTGCATGCGTGCGTGTGTCTATGTCTGGGCATCTCTCTGTGCACATAATGTGTTTGTGCAAGTAAGTATGACATGTGTATATAAGTCAATACCTGCATATATGTTTGTATGTGATTAAATAATTAGGTCGAGAAGTTTATGGTTAGGGAAAGGTGCTTCTTTTCTCATTTTAAGTCATTTAAACTTTCCTAAGCATCACTTCACTTACAGATAAAACTTGTCCATAAGGTAAATGGCCCCATTGACTTCTGTCCTACTTTCCAGGACAGCTGTGTAAAGTGAATGAGTCAGTTAGGAGCAAGCCATTGTGAACTGAAGGTGCAATGTTTTCTGTGACTTTGGAAGATTTCTAAACAATGTGTCAGTGTATAAACCAAGGATGAGTGACTGACTCCAGCACTTTACAATGAACCTCGTATGTTAATTGCATCTCCAGACATATTCAAGATCACTGCATTTGCTACAAACCATGTACCAATCATCAGATGGCTTTATGATACAGACTAATTAGGAAAATTTGCACTAAATCCCAGAGGCTGGATATTAGTCTTCGGAGAGTGCTGTGTTGTGACCAATATCAGCTATGTAGCACCTAAACTTTGATGGACTCCCTTGCAAAGTCTGTGCTAGTATTTTAGTAGTCGTGGTCATCGACACTACTCATGGGCTCCACATCTTGGACGTGTCAAAGACATAAAACATGTAGGACATCTTAATTTTTAATGAATTGGTTAAAGAGAGATAAAGCAAGTATACCACTACTATCAGACAGATTTGTGATCAGTCAGAAATGTGATGTTCACTATGGCTTCCCTGCCCAGCAACATGAACCCAGTACTAATTTCTACAGTCTTCTCCCTATAGTGTCTTCTGTTGAGAATTAAAAACAATAAATATCATTTCCTCCAGGAGGAGTTAGGAGCCACTGATGCTTACATCTAAGACTGTTGAGTACCTCTTTGCTGATACATGAGTCAGAAGGGCAGCTAAAACTTCTCACTTGCCCCGGAAGGGAATGTACATGCACTGCCTGCATCTGTGGGAGCCTCCATGAAGTCATGAGGAAAAGGTTGAGAAAAGAAGAGATGCGGGTCAAGACATCTTCAAATTCTCTAACTGGAACCTTTGCTACATCTCGTCTCTCTTCAAGTTCATTTTTCTAACAAACTCATGTTTGAATTGGTCAGTATTCCATGGATTTTTCTATTCCTTGCTACTGTAAAAATGTCACAAGAAACCTAAGTATCTATGTTACCGACATGTAAAGTAGAGACAGTAATGACTATCTCACAGGAGTGTATGCACAGATATGCATATGGTACACAGATATGGATTAAATCCTACAAGGCATTCTTACAATCACCAGTCAAATGACAGTCCTCAGGAGGGCCCACCTGACAGCCTATACAACGACTGCTCATTACACTCTAGGCGCTTAATTTTTCTCCATTCTCATTTATATCAAGAATAAAATATGGCATCAATTATTTTTCGACTTCTTGTCTGGGCTCTTCATGAGAAACATCATTGTGCTTATTGCTGTAATTTCAGTACTTGAAATTGTACTTAGCGCATAATTCACATTTGATAAATATTTATCAGTGAACGAAAGAACAAATTAATGTATGTAAAGTGTTTAGCATATAGACATGCTAATAGATGAGAGTGGTTGTAGCTGTTGTCACAGACAATGATGGTTACAGGACAAGCAAAACCAATGAGACAGAGAGAACTTCAAAGGAGGGAAGCACCATGATCATCCTGACAGAGTGTGGATAAACAGATAGAGGATGTGTAGGCAATTTTCTAGAAGCAGTCTGTGCTCCAAGAATATCTCTCATGTCCAGCTTCTTCAAGTTAGGAATTTCTATATTTTTCACATAAGGTCTCACTCTATTTCTTCAGCTGTTCTCAAACTCCTGGAATCAACAGAGCCTTCTGCTTTGGCTTCCCCACTAGCTGAAACCACAGATATGTCCCGCTTTGCCCATATCCATGACAATTCTCATTCCTTGCCTGGCATCATGGGGTGCATGCCTCCAATTCCAAGTCTACAATCTCAACATATGGGAGGTAGAGGCAACATATGAGGAGTTTAAGGTCATCCTTCACTGCTGTGGAGTGGGTCAGAGGTCACCATGGGGTATACAAGACTCTCTTTTATAAAGCATAAGATATAATATAAGAACTGATCAGAGCCGTACTTATATCTTAAGGAGCAGATATATAGCAATGACTAAAGAAATATAGGCTATGAATTTGAAAGACAGCAAGAGTGGTGGTATACAAGAAGGGTTGGAATAAGGGGAAGGGAAAACATGATTATATCTTAATTTCAAATACACACACACACACACGAACAAACACACACATACAGTAGAAGGAAAGAAAAAAATTGTCATTCTTTGGCTGTTTGTAGACTGTGACTGGAAAGGCAGGCATCATCAGGCTAACAAAGACTGGGAGGCATGTCTGTTTCTCTTTTTAAGACAGTGTCTTTCCATGTTTTCCTGGCTATACCAGAATTCGCTATGACCATGAGGCTGGCCATGAACTCAAAGAGAGTTATGCCTCTTGAGTACTGGGATTGAAAGCATGTGCCATCATGCCTGGCTTGGTAACAGGATTACAAACAATGAACAAACTTGAGGGTTTTTTTAAAAAAACTTACTTATCAAAATAAATAAAATATACAAAATATCTTAGAAGCTACTCAAGTGGTTCCTTCTTTGTGGCTCAAAGGTCAGACATTATAGGATTTAATGGGCCTGGCCAGTATCTTAAGGACATTGGATGGTTATTTATAGTAATTGGATATTCAAGAGTGTAATGCAGATGGCCTACTGGGGACTGCAGTTGTGCATGGCACAGTCCATCTAATGGATTATTCCATTATCATCTCAGTATTCTCATGGCATCCACAAACAACAGGCTATGAGTGCATTTACTTAAAATTCTTAGAAGCCAAGCCAGGCCAGGTCTCATTCCTGATACTCTATGACCCCAATATGGCATGACCCACACCCAATATTATAAAAATCACTTAAAACTGACACTCTCCTCACTCTTTTTTTTTTTTTTTGAGATAGGACCTCCATGTATAGCTTTGTCTAACTTAATATTTAATTTTTTAGTGTTGGTGGTGATGAACTTGGGGGTACATGCTATAGTTCTGTGTATGTAAAGGACAGAGGAAAACTTGTTGGAGCCAATTCTGCCCTTCTACTATATGTGTTCTGAAGATGGAACTCAGATTATCATGTTGGTAACAGGTGTCTTTACCTGTTCAACCATCCCAGGAACCCCTCTCTTATACCCTGAAGCATGGATGCTCAGTTTTGCGGGAGCTCCTATGGGAAGAAACTTGTACATTACAATTATATTTTAATGGAATACTTTGCCCAACTGACCACTTTGAGGTCAGACCTTACAAGCTCTTGCAAATTTGTATCAGTTAGCACCGTAGGCTCCCCTCTAGTTCATCAATAGGATGAGAATTTCACAGGTTCAAATAGTGTATCATAACAATGAAAATTAGATTTGTACCCTACAGACCTGGAAACCCCAAATGAAAAGATGTGAACATGAAAATTTACAGATGTGCATTTTAAACATAAAACTTAAACATTCATCAATATAGGAAGAAAATCATAGTATACCCATCATGTATCACAGAAGCATTATCAGTCCTTAAAAAGAATAGTCTAGCTCTACATACATTAGATAAACTTAAAAAACGTAATATGTGCATATACATTGGGGGAAAAGCTATAAGAAAACAAAATAGAGCTGGAAGATGTCTCACTGGGGAAGAGCACTTGCTACACACCATGAAGACCTGATTTTGAAGCCCTTGTACCCATGTAAAAAGTCAGGCATGGTTGTATGTGCCAGTAATCCTAGCATTGTTGGGATCAAACACAAGAAGCTCACTCAAGATTGCTGGTTGGCAACCTAGCTCTAGGAGACACAATCTCAAAGAAATAAGACTGATAAATCAGTATACCCAACAACTTACTATTCACCTCTGGTCTCCATGTATGTACATACTCTGCTCAACAAAACACACATATACCACAATACACTCATATATACAACTAAAGGAAAGTACTTCCATTAAATCAATTGTAAATGAGTGCTGCATTTTGCTCCATGAACCACTTAATGTGTCCTTGTCCATTCAAAAAACAACTAGAAGACAAGCATTCACAACTAATTGACAGGAAATGAATTGGACTGTAGTGAGGTAAGGGCAAATTTCTTTTCCTCTCTTTTATATTTTCCCTCAGATAAGGACTTACTCTGTAGCAAAGGCTGACCTGGAATGCTGGATCCTCCTGCTTCGGTCTCCTATGAACAATTTGCTAGCATTATAGGCTTTCCTACCCCATGCAGTTCTTACTTTCTATAATCATGTGGATTCTATATATATAGGAGATCTTTGAATAGCTTTGCATAGTAACAATCATAATTATGCCAAGAGTATTATCCAAAAGCATCCATGGGCTTTGTGTAACTTAACCCAGTCTCCATCTAATTGCAACTTTCTTCCAGGAACAATGTCTCCATTACCATTGATAGGCAGTTGCCACATTAGCAACTCAGCAGCTGATTTTTAAAATTAGAACAGAAAACACAAATTCCCATAAATTTCCTTCACTGCCTTAGCTTGACTCTGAAGAAGCAGCAAGCAGTTTGCAACCTGCTGAGTGACTGCCCCCTCACCTCCACAATGTAACATGGGAACAATCCATCAGTGTGTGAACTGCCCTCAGGGTAGTAGGAAAGGAGCCTTTCTGTTGATAGCCATTTCCTCATGACAGGCAAACAAGAGTGCTCTATGGAAAGCTAAAGCATACCCATGAGGTAAGCCTAGACAAAGGGATCAAGTGCCAGCAATGTTCCAGTGTGAGCGAGATGCCAGTTGTCTGGGAGCATCTCCCTAAGTGTCTCCAGGCTCCTACTTCTAGAAGCTCTGCTCCATGTCCACCAAATTAAGAGGAAATGGGTTGCAAAACTCAAGATAGTGAAAGCAAATGGTCCCGTCACTCCTGACTGCCTCTGAAATCATTACGGAACATATCCCACGGTATAATAAATAAAACTGATTGGGTGTGTGGCGAAGAAGAACATTGCAGAAACCTGGAGTGCCTTTAAAGACCATTGTGCTGAGTGAGGAGTAGTAAAAAGTGAGCCCATTTCCTCGCTTCACATTTAAATGTGGTGGCTTGGGAGAGAAACTGCACTTGAAATGGATAGGAGTAATTTCCCATCATTATGGAAACCCTAAACAACCCCAGACTGCTTATACCCTCATCTCTTAGCATCCTAGTAAATTACAGCTATTTGTTCCAAACAAACAGAAAGGCCCATGTGATAATGGAGCAATTTAAGGCTGGGAGGATATGACACCTGTAATTCAATTTCATGGCAGTCAGTTTCACAACATGCATATAACACAGGAAATGTCTCTGTGCGTGTGACAGTTCCACTCTGCCTAAGCTGGGGACTCAGGGTAAGTGGACTCCAATGGACAGAAGCACTCACCACAGGCTGGTATTAAATTAGCCTGGTTTCCACTGCTTAGGGGAGTGGGAAGATCAAAGCTAGTAACTTGGAAGGTGCAGTAATCAGAGACTGTGAGGAAAGACAGCTCCAGAACAAAATTGTCACCCAGTTGTTACAATCTACAACTTAGAAGGTACTGAGGAGGTGCACCCATCCACAACATATATGTGTGTATATTTAAATCTAAATCAATCCTTTGAATGCAAACCAACAACAACACAGTGTTAAGTAGCTGCAACCATTTAAAATTGGATCTGTGAAACTGAACTCTGCAATGCTAATAATAATGACTTTTAGATGATGCAAACCAGCACAAACATCAATCAATATTGCTATTAATAGTGTTTATAATAACATCAGTTAGTACCCGGAACTCACAAAATTCAGTGGATTTTCACAAGGGTCAGACTTAAGGATCATTACTGTCATCAAACCTCCAATATCACACTGCTAATGAGAGTCTGGAGCTAGGGATCCAAACACTGGTTGACTGAGTGACCCTATGGTTGAGTGTGCCTCGGTTTCTCAAAACATAATCAAGCATCTAGGGAGAAATCTTGCCAAAATGTTATCAGGAAAACCAGATGAATTTTGTCCAGCATTTATGGACTACTATCTTACACATGATCTTCTTAATTTCTCTTGTCAACTTGTTCATCAAAAAGGGATATTCAGTCCTCATAACAGAGGACATGGTGATACAAACAGGTGCTTATGCAATCTCACAACTGCTAAAAAAAGACAGTGTGCCTTAACCTATAGAAATACCCTGAGCCTTATTTCCCATTAAGCTGTGGGACTGGATAGATGTTGACATTCAGGGTACTGAAGTGAAGTTGTAACTTCACATCGACTAGTTGTGTATCCACTCAAAGTGTAGTAGTTCTTTTGGATTTGAAACATGTATGCAGGCTTTGACATTTCCAAAAACTTCTCTTTTACATTAGGTCATTTACAGAGGAACATCTTTTAAAGTGAGTCCATGGTGCTGTAAGAGGTTTGGTAGATTTGTAAAGACTTCATGGCAATAGGCTGAGGCTACAGTTCAGTGTGGCATGCTTGCTAACATGTATAAGGTCCCTCAAATTTTCTGTGCATTTCAATAAGTTAGACAAGAGAAGAGAATGAAAGTAAGGCACACGCGAGAACTTGACTATTTTAATGACTGTGGTTATATATACAGCATTAGCTTCCAAACAAATGGATGAGAGTGTGAGCTATGAGGAGCATAAAAGACCAATACAATTACAAACAAAACAAAATCTGAACCTGGTGCAACACATCGATCCACCTGTGGAGGGAGCTTTGAGATGTGTGGTTGATGTATCACAGATATCTTCTTAGGCCAAAGTGTAGGACTCAGAAGCAAGTTCAAAGCACAAGTGTGTTGAAAGGTGGGGAGAATTTTAGAACCACCACAACTCCAACTTTCTCTCTTGTCCAGGACAGAAATGGGCAAAATAATCTGCCTCACTGTGGAAAGGTAGGTAACGGAGTCTTCCTATTCTCTGAACACCACCTTTAGAGTTTTCACCCTCTAAAAGATAGACCCTCACAAACAATTCCAGAATCTTTTGGTCTTTCAAATAACTTGCTGTTACACTGTCCCATGATTGAGATCCCAGGAGCCCAAGAGAACCTGGTAAATCAGATATTCCCTTATACAGCAGCTGGAGTATGGCAGGAATACAGGCAGGACTGAATGGCCATTTCCTAGCAGAGAAGGAAAAATATGTCAACAGCCGGCCATGAGCTGAGAAGCACTTATCCTAGAAAGATGATGCTGGGAATTTGCCTAGAGTTTAGACTAAGATCCCAGCCTTATTTCTGCTACCCATAACCTGTGTAGAATCCTTGGTTCCCTGCTTGGGGATTCAGTGTTCTCATCTATGCAACAAGGAACCTTAAAAAAAAATTATTAACATATTTAAATAAATTAGCAACCCAGAGTACAGTAGAGCAAAAGTAAACTACAGTTAGGACAGAATAGAGTACATTAGCAAGTCTATACTTACTGCTAAGCATAAACTACAGCACAACATAAATGTTCCAGAAACTGATTATTTTTCATTCTGCCTTCTTTGCCCACCTTTGTGCCCAACTGCCTCAAAGGGGAAGGCTCACGGGGAAGCCTCACTTTGTTTGCATGCTCATAGAAAACCAAAACATAAGCCAGAAGCTTCCTCTGACTGCAGCATTCACATCCTCCCACATTGTCCCAAACTGCCTCTAAGGAAATGAGGGCCAGATGGAGCATGTGCCATGACACCCTAAAATTGACTTAGGAGGTTTAGCTTCAGATGCTGTTTAATTTCCTGACTTGAGAAGTGTTTTCACTTTCATTTAATATATGAATTATTTGTGACCAACAGAAGTGAGGAACTTTTATGTTTTCTAATAAAGTGACAACTGAATACATTGCTGAGATGGAAAGAAGAGATAAAGGACAAGGGGCAGGCCTATTCTGAGTAAGGGATCACATTTATTTGGGGAAGAGGTCTGTGAAAACCATCATATTCAAGGTTGCGTTTTGTCTTTACGATGACCAGATAATAGTAACACTGAATTCTGCCCCTCCCCCTGAGTTTTCTGTGAGGATTAATAAGCAAACACAGAGTATAATTAGATTGGAGATTGCTCAAGGATGTCTTAAACATTGCCAGTGGATTCATTCAAACCAAGGAACACTGAGGGAACCTCCAAACTTAACATAAGACTCAGAGATATATGTATATCATAGGGATCTAATGACTTTCTGATTTATTCTGGTCCTCCATTTCATCTAGGTAGGGGCTTTGTGAATATGACCAATAATTGATAATAAAATTACAATTATAAATTTTCAAAAATTATCCACTAAAAGAAAGAAAGTTAGTTTGCTTGCTATTTAGTTTTCTTAGTTCTGTGCATATTCTGGATGTTGACCTTCTGCCAGGTTTGTAGCTGACAGACTTCCTTTGTCCTGTGGGTTGCTTCTTCACTTGGGGAAAGCTTTAATTTTATTTATTTATTTATTTACTCTATAGGAGATTTGAAATTTCACTGAGGTTTCGGTTGGAGAGATGGCTCAGCAACTGAAGAGAGCCTGCTGCTCTTAAAGACTAGACATTATACACAGCATCCACTTCAGGTGTCACACCTCCTATAACTCTAGCTCAAGGGAAACAGTTACCTTCTTGAAAAGTAGTCCTAATTCCAGCTGTGCTATTGCTGCTCCCTGCAAAATCTATATAAGGAGCTGTGCTCCTTCACATGTCTTCTGAGGAACACAAGAAATCATGACTACTTTCCCTTACTTTTATTGCCCAGCTTTATCATAGAAACTTAGCTCAGCATAAACTGAACTTTTTCCAATAATCAGTGCTAATCCCCAAGGACACGGATTTTCTGTCATCTTGGCTGTTGACATGGATACCTGTCAAATGGGCAAAGCAATTTCTAAGTTTATCCTTAGTGCCATCTCTTTATCTTACGTGATCAGTGAAGGGTCATTTTACTTGACTTGAGAATAAATAGCAACAACAACAACAAAATAATCCAAACATTAACAAGGTGAGTCTAGAATAATTCCCTATCTTTTTTCCCTTTTATTCACACTGTAAATTCATTCTTTGACAATTTCATGCACGTGTATATGTTCTTTTGGGCATACTTACTCCTCTTATCCTCTCTTATCTGCCTCTTAATCATGATGAACTCAGCACTTTCTTCCCAAAAAGTTCCTTGCCCTTCCATATATTATTATTATTAGTAGTAGTAGTAGTAGGTGACCTACTGATCTAATTGAAAGACCTTGGTGGCTATACCAGTAACTCAAGACATCAAGAGCCACTCTGACAATTCTTCGCTGCCAAAGCTTCTCATTTGGGGATGGGGCCTTCATAGTCCTTCCTCATTCATGATGGAATGTTGACCTGACCAACCTTGTTACAGGTTTTGTTTAGATTAGCACAGCTGCTGTGATTTTATGAGTGCAATGGTCACTAAATACCCAGAAGACAAGCTGTTACTGCATTCCTCTATACCCATAAGCTCTTAAATTTCTTCTACCTGCTGTTCAGTCATGTCCAAATAGGAGAATAAAAATTTAGCATGCAAAAATCAGTAGTTTTCCTACATACAAATGACAAATATACTGAGAAAAAAATCAGAGATATAATCCCAATCATAATAGCTTCAAGGAAAAAACCTTGAAATAAATCCTCAAAAAGTCAAAGACGACTACAGTGAAAACTTTAAAAACTAAGTCAGACAAGATGGGAAACAATTCCATGCTCATGGATCAGAAGAATTAATATTATGAAAAAGTAGGCCATGATGCTCAAAGCAATTTTCAGATTTAATGCAATCATCACCAAAACTCCAATGCCATTCTTCACACAAATCAAAAAGAACAATCCTAGAACAATCATAAAACTAATGGAAATTCAAATTATTCCAGAGAGTCAAGGAAACTCTGAGAGGAAAGAATGATGCTGGAGTTATCACCATGCCAGAGTTCATGCTACAGCACAGAGACACGATTACAAAATCAACAAGACACTGCCAGAAAGGAACACATGGACTAGAATAGAGGAATCAAATATAAACCTATTCAGTTACAGCCTCCTGATTTTTTTTACAAAGATACCAGAAATACACACTAGAAAAAAGAGCCTCTTCAATAAATGATTGGAGGAAAACTATACATTTGCATGTAGAATAATGAAACTCTACCCTTATCTCTCAACCTGAAGAAAAAGAAACTCTAAATAGTCCAGCACCATTTTAACCCCACACTTCAATTTTAATACCTAAGGCTCTTGGATTTTATCGGATTGTCTCTTGAAACATTCATCTGAAATAGAAACTTAATTTTCTGCTCTCTGTATGACTCCTTGTACGACGTATCAGAATTTTCTGTACCTAGTTCAACAAGGAGAAAGATGCCCTCAAGTGGTGACCCATGCTACACCCATTCTCTGGAATGTCCCATAACTTAAGTCTTGTCAAACGTGACAGAGGCACAGCCCATCATTATGTTCAAATTCTATTTCCTGCAGTTCTCTTGATGACTTGTGACTGTTTTCTATGACATGAAAGGTTGTGGGGCTCTTGAAAGCCAGAGTGGCACATTAAAGAAGACCACCACACAGGGTCTTCTTGAGAACACTGTGAGACTTTGACTTTGGAGTGACCTGTGTTAGCAGCATTGCAAGAGGTCAGGCAAGGCTGTTTACATGCCATATCCCACAGATTCTCTGGGCTAGTAATGAGGATCCAAGCACCACAGAGAATGGCTCAGAACCATTTCAATAGGAAACACTTTACCTCCCAGACCCCTGATAGAATTCTTCATTTAGGATAGATCAGTACTACATATTTATAATGTAGGAAATTAAATGATTGTGGAGATAAGTTATTCATAAGAGGAGAGTAGGTTCCAATTCTGCCCCTATCAATCATTGTTGTGTGACCACCCATAGATCATATAACCATTCCAAGCATTACTTCCCTCATTTGTAACATAGAATTCTAACAGTTCTTAGTTCATTTGATGCGGAAGTGATCAAGTTCAATGAAGTGCTTAACATAGACTCAGCACATGACAATAACTTGCAACAATCACTTTTATTATTAGAAAGTCCTCATACTAAAATATTTGCTTACATCTTTCTACCATCTTGTACATATTTTTCTTTGTATATACTTGCTCAATTCTACCTATGTCTGTCTGTCTATCTATCTATCTATCTATCTATCTATCTATCTATCTATCTATCTATTATCTATCTGTCTGTCTATCATTCTTTCTATAATCTATACCTACCAATTTATCTATCTGTGCATAAAGCTTCTAACATACTGAACACTATTCTGTTTTCTTATGTTTAAAACCAAGCTACTCCTACGGATAGGATGAAGCTTGTAGAATGATTGTTTAGCATGTAGAAGGCCTTGAATTAAATCCTTGAAGGCACATAAACCACATTTAGTGACACATACACTCGAGAGATGGAAGCAGGAGGAGCAGAAGTTCAAAGCTATCCTCAGCTAAGTTCAAGTCTAGTTTAGATTCTGTCTCAAAGACAAACAAACAAATAAACAAAAATTGTCTTTATTGGTTTATAAAATTTTGAATTAATACAAGGATCTTACAAGTGACTCAATAACAAAATACAGCACAAGTGTTTACACGTTGTTTCATAAATGCTTTATTTTCCTACATTCTTATCATCTGTTGTGTGAAGATTGAGCCTTTCTAGGGAGTGGTATATCAAGAACCTATAGCATGGTTTATTTGATTTCTTTGTTTTTAGTAGTCCTTAGTAATAGCCACACAGTATGTCTTTTTGTTGGCTTCATTGTTAAAATTGCCTGTCAACACAATTGGTTACCTGGATATTTCATACTGATGCATAATCCATCTATAATGAAAGATGCTAAATATTTTCTCATCTAAAATATGAAAATTATACCTGAAGTTGAACTAAAAAAAGAAATGCAAATAATCGTCAACTAATGAAGATTATTTTTAAAGACAAATTGGAATTTAATTGGCCAAATATTAAAATAAGATGAGGATAATAAGATTTAAAACTATGATACATTATGGACAAAGAAAAACATATTCACAGTTTCCCTTAGGCACTAGAAATTCTCAAAATATTAAATATAACAATCGAGATACACTGAAGTGAGGAGTCTAAAGCTAGCTAAAGGAAGATTCGGGTGGTGTCTGATATTCCTAACACACTGATAGGATGTGAGATGTGTCCATCAATGACACTGATATAACACAATGGAAATGTGTTTCTAAAAACCATAATTATTGATAATTATAATTATCCTTTCTCCCAAACCACTTCTAAAAGATGTTAGCATCACATGCTCAAGGCACAAGGAATGTTGTTAAAGAGGTGAAGGAAAGGCAATGAGGTGTGGCTGGGAAAAGAGGAATTGCTTGTATTCAGTGATACAGTCACTGATGGGACACGTGCCCTCTAGTATAGAGCTTCACATCCTTGTCCACACATCCCTGGCTAAACCTAGTGGTTTAAAACATAAAACCCAAACCAAGTCATATAAACAAGAAAGTGGAATGGCTTTTCTGGGACGGGGTTAGGGGAGCAGAAGCCATTGATAGGATAAGGGATAGCAGAGGAACTAGTGAAAACAGAATGTACTATATATGTGAACAGAATTGTCCAAGTCTTACAAACACACACACACACACACACACACACACACAGAGAGAGAGAGAGAGAG
>NW_021628203.1:0-1550 GCF_004785775.1 Grammomys surdaster
GAGAGAGAGAGAGAGAGAGAGAGAGAGAGAGAGAGAGAGAGAGAGAGGACTTCAGATTCAGAACTTCAGATTACCACACAATAAAATAGAATCCAGCTGTGGGGTGGCTATTGAATCATCATGTGCTATTGTTAGCTTCTTATACATCTTGAGAAGGTTTTTAAGTTGAAAGTTGCCTCATCAGCCTAGGATGCTATGGAGAGGTACATACATTTTCTGAGCTAGGACCTAACAGAAGGAGGCCATGTCATTGGGGGCATGCCCTTGAAGGATATGAGACATCAGCCTCTTTCTTTATTTCACAAACTATATGAAGTGAGTAGCTTTGCTTTACCATGTACTTCCAATCCCGATGCTCTGCTCTACCCTGGCTCTGGCCAAAAAGCAATGTGGTCAGGCAGCCACAGGTTGAGTCTCAGCAACTGTGTCCTTTCCTCCCTTTAAGTTGGTTATATTCAGTATTTTGTAATAGAAATGAATGCAGAATACTGCTAATGAATTATGGGCTTTTCAGATTTGCTTGCCTGTGGGGAGAACCTAGAGGTTTTCCTTAAGAAAAAGCTGATTCCTCCTTTTATAGGATCACTCATGTGGACTCCCTTAGGTTTAGACATGTTAGACAAATGCCCATACTCCACTTTTATGGAAATCATAAATCTGTGGAATAACATGATGCACTTACATTTGAGATACAAAGTTTTCATCTTCATAAAAGTGAAACCAGTCTGTCCATACCAGGACCTTTTTTGGTGGAGGTGGTACTTGAGTAGGAATTTTAACTGAACTCTCTTGAAAGATGTTGCTTCAGGTGAGGTAAAGGACATGCATAGACTTAGAGTACTTCTGTCAAAAGATTTGGCTCAGAGTAGATCATAGCTCTGAACCCCAGGAGGGAGGCAAAACCCTGAACTCTCTTGCCTCATGCTGGATAAAAGTCAGGAAGCAGAGATTGCCTGGGAGCAGTGCTGAGACTGTACAGAGCTTCTGATGTCTTCTAACCCCCCAGGATCCAAGGGAATTAAACATATATAGTATGTATAGCACCAGCCCCTGCCATTGCCTTCTTAAACCAGGCCATCAGGTGCAGGGGCTAGGTGTCCCCTGCAGTTACCTGGAGTAAGGAAGGAATCTTAGGAAGAGGTGAGTGTCTGTGTGTGTGTGTGTGTGTGTGTGTGTGTGTGTGTGTGTGTGTATGCACATGTGTATGAACATGTGCAGGAGAGGGGTGGGGTGGGAGGAGGGAGAAGGAAGAGGTTGAGATAGGGAAGGAAGAATGTTGTGAAGAACAAAGGGAGGAATGGAACCATGTGGGAATGAGATGGAGTAGAAGGGAAGAGAAATCCAAATCTATAGTATGACAGGCGAAATGCACTAATCCTCAATAACCCTGATTTTAAACCTGTAATTAGTAGCTTTTGTTTGTTTCATACTAAAATAAATCTTCCTCTGCCTCTTTTTCTCTCTTTCTGTCTCTATCTCTCTCACTCTCACCTCTCTCTCTCTCTCTCTCTCTCTCTCTCTCTCTCTCTCTCTCTCTCTCTCTCTCTCTC
>NW_021628204.1:0-2833 GCF_004785775.1 Grammomys surdaster
GAGAAAGAAAGCAAGCAGCCATTGTCTAACATTGATCTGCAGTCATGTAATCGTGATGAGAAAGGATGACATTTGGGGCTTTCATAAGAACCTGCTCTCTGGATGTTTTTTCTACCTGCAGCCATTTTTGTTTGATTCTGTAACTAGCAACTAGCCCTTTGCTCTCAGCAGAATGCAGTTGTGCACAGAGAACGTGTTTCATGCGTACAAACAAAACTCCATTGCTGTTTCAAACAGTTCATCCTCTCCACTGCAGTCCATTCAATAGCCACTTTCTTCCTTGAGTCTCTGAAGGTAACACTCTGATCAGCAGACTGCCCTGTGCCACCTTCAGTGGCTCACTGTTGTCCACAGAACAAAATAAAAAAATTCCTAAGCTCACTGTACTTCCTACCTTCCCAACATGCTTGTCTACCCACTGCTCATTTCTTCTCCAGCTGTTCACTTTAATGAATCCATTATTTAGCTTATTAGACAGAACGCTGAACACAGCCGGTATCCTGTATTCATTTTTTTCTTTCTTTTCATCCTCCTTTTTATTCTTTTCTCAAACAACTAACTATCTTGGAAACAGAAAACAAGATACCTAAAGAGCCTCCTGAAAAGTGAAAATCCAATGGAACATTCCAGGATCTCATTACTCTCTTGGACAAAATTCAGATTCAAAGACATCTGCTTTGTTTTCAGTTTAAAAATCTCAACCCTATCCTCTGTGGAATGGAAAACTTTATGTGGCTGAAGATTTTAGGGAAAATAAGTTGACAAGTGTAGATTTCTGTATGTGTCTCTAAAGTATTATGTTATACCGGCTTCAGTGTCCTGGGAACCTGCATCTGAACTTACATTCCACGTTACAATCAAAACAGTGCAGAGATACTACATCGATGGTCTTCAGTGTTCAGGTGAACTTGCGATGCTCTAAGTTCCTTCTTCTAATTAGTTATGTCTTCTCATTGATATGAAAAGGCAGTTTTGACCTATATAGATTTTGGTTAGCTAAATTTTCCTGAAAGAATAAGTACCGAGAATAATTCTACAGTAGAAATGTGCGGCAGTGTGATTTCAGGACAATCTGGGAATGCTCAAGGCTCACTGAGAGCCTTCAGTATCAAACATTGGTGAAGATGGAGGGATGCTACACTATAACTACTCTTCTCTCCTTAACAATACTGCATGACTTTGTGGTGGTTTGTTTATTTGTTTGTTTTGTTTTGTCTTTTTTGCCAGAACTATTCTCTGTGAAGCATTTTTCATCATAACAATCCAGGGTTCTTTCACAAATACTTAATAACTGCCCATTTTTACCTATGTTTTAAAACCTCAGCATTTCATTTTAAGTTGTGAGGAAGAGACCTCTCCTATAAATCTGAATGGATTTTTCAATTAAAAAGCACAACTGAGGGGGAATCACTGAAAAGAAACCTCTCTAACATGCAAAATGACACCCATTACATTTGGAGAACATATTTCTTTTATCTACTCTTTCTCACAAAATATTTCAGATTCCTGTTTCTCACGTTACAAGTTCTTTCCAGGAAAAAACAAAAAACAAAAACACAGTTGATATATTTATTTAACAATTAGATCTCCATTTTCTTCTGTCTTGGCTGAGGAAGGTTAATGTTCATTGCAATCACCTGGAAGGCAAGAATCATCAAAGAAGAAGGGGGGCATAAATATCATAGTGGAAATAAAAGAAAGAAAGGGATGGGGTGAAGAAAAAGGGGCAGGGGAAGGGCAAGGACGAGAAGGGAACATGCCCTCTTAAAAAGTTATTTAAAATGAGTTTGGCATTTGGGAAAGTGTAAACACAAAATTAAACTACTAAAATAAAAAATAAAGTAAAATAAAATATATACAATGTTGTAGAAAAATAAAATATATACAATGTTGTAGAGCTAAGGGGTCATAGTCTTCTGTTGTTGAGAGGAGACATCAGAATACATTGCCGTTCAAACTAACACACATAGTGTCTTGCTAAATTGCTACTTTACTTCAAATGAGCAACAGACATTATTGAAAGGTGTATTGGCTGCTGCCTTGAAATAGACAGGAGGAAAGACCATCTGCTTGGAGGGAAAAAAATGAATAAAGTTCAGACACACACAGCTTAATTAGTTTAAGGCAACAATATTAAACTTTATGATGGCTAATTTTATTGGCTGTTTAACAAGTTTAAATTAACATCTTCATTCTCTTTGGTGAAAATTAAAATATCAAAGCATATGTATTCCTTGTTACTTACATATAATTAAAGTAATAACCCTGGATTAATTATTATAGAAGCAATAAATGACCAACATTTAAGCCAAGAGGCAAGAGAGAGATGAGCAGAAGGTTTAACAGTAACAAAGTGGCTCTATTTTCATTTTAACTAAGCTTTCATTTCATGCAGAAAACAGAAACCAAAAATGGCATTGACTAGGCTGGATCACTCATCCCATAAAGTTGACTACGAGGAAACTTTTATAGTGTTACGCTTTATTTATTAAGTGTAAAAGAATATGGTTTGTGAAGCAACCATAAATATCTACTTAGATGAATGCTCAGTTTTTGTTTGTTTATTAACTTTGAGGTGGGATCTTGCTATGGTGTCAGGTTAGTATCAAGTCCTAAAAGAGTCTGAGGCTGACCTCTGCTTGGTCTCCTGAGTTGCTATGATTACACAGATATATTGCCTCTGGTGCCAGGCAACCTTCACTATGTTTACACATTCCTGATGTTCATTCTAGGCTCAAGTTTTCCATTCACTTTCCAAACCCTGGGGTGTATATTTTTGGTTTGCCTGGTTTGGTTTGGTTTGGTTTGGTTTGGTTTGGTTTGGTTTGGTTTG
>NW_021628205.1:0-8290 GCF_004785775.1 Grammomys surdaster
TGATGTTTTGTGTTAAAAGTTTTTTGCTTTTTGCATTTTCTTTGACAAACATTATGTCAATGTTTCCTATAGTATCTTCTGCACCTGAGATTCTCTCTTCTATTTTTTCTATTCTGTTGGTATTGCTTGCATCTATGACTCCTGATCTCTTTCCTGGATTTCCTATCTCTAGGATTGTATCCCTTTGATATTTCTTTATTGATTCTATTTCCTTTTTTAAATCCTGGATGGTCTTTTCAATTCCTTTACCTGTTTGGTGATATTTTCCTCTAATTCATTAAGGGATTTTTGTGTTTCCTCTTTAAGGGCTTCTACCTGTTTAACTGTGTTCTCCTGTACTTTTTTAATGGAGTTATGTATGTCTTTCTTAAAGTCTTCTATCATCATCATGAGAAATGATTTTAGATCTGAATTGAATCTTGCTTTTCCAGTGTGATGGTGTATTCAGGACTTTCTATGGTGGGAGAATTGAGTTCTGATGATGCCAAGTAACCTTGGTTTCTGTTGCTCTTATGCTTGCCTCTTGCCATCTTGTTATCCTGTATACTTTTAACAGGCATCTCATCATGATTCCTGAAGAGATCTTGGGATTATTTTGGAGAAAGAAGATGGTGAGGAGAATAATTAATAGAGTAGCCACAAACAAACTATCCAGTTTTAAGGCCAGACTTCAATCAAGTATTGTGTCTGTGCAGATTATGTTCTCTTTCACATGTCAGTGTTCTAATGCTCTATGGATCTGGATGCTTTTTCACTGCTGATTATGGACCATACCAACTGATCCATCATGTCTATTAGTGAAGCCCAAGGAACATCAGAGAAGTAGTACATCTTTTAGTTCTCTTTTTCATTATGAATTCATAGTAATCATTCCGGGAAAAGGCATTTGTTTGTAAGGAATGAATCCAAAATTGCTTGCTGGCATTAAAAATATTTTTTCTTTTGTTATAGTCATAGTCAGAGTCATGTAGTTGAGTACACATCTACCCAGCTAGATCACATCTTTAGAAGGCCTTATCACTAGAAATAACCAAGAGGTAAGGAGGGGTTTTTACCACCCCATTCTGTGACATTGATCATGCAAAAGAAATTTGGGCAGAAAACATTAGGCAGAAGACCTTAGACTAATCCTGAGTTAGATCCAGGCATGACACATTTGAAAAAGCTCTGTTTATCACTTACCGTTTCTTATCGGCTTGCAGTCTCTGAAAAGCTGTTTCCCTTGGAAGACGGAGGTAGACAGAGCTTTTGAGGTAAAGAAAGTATTCTATTTCCAAATGCACCATTGCTGAGTGTTTTCAACAGACATGTATATACTGTCACTTGAGAACTAGACCTTGCTCAAATCTGGCTTGTAGGCTTTTATTTCTTGGCTTAGGTACAGATTTGGCTTTCATTATTATTTGCATTAAAAAGCAGGCTTTCTCTTGCAAAGTGATGCTCAAGTGAACACCGGAGTCTTGACATCTGAAAGCAGCCATATATTTATGTATTTGAAGCCTCATGAGCATGCTTGCTTGTTTTGTGTTTTACTACATTTTATGTTAGGTACTGAATGTATCCTCACTGCTAACCCAGACTGACGCAGATTTATCAGTGCCTATAACAAAACTTCTGGCCCTTCTGCCCCTGCCTGGTCCTCTGGGCTGGAGCAGACACAGAGTTGGTCTGCTCCCATCCTGTTGAGAAACTGAATCCTGAGTCATCCAGGAGCCACTGCACGCAGAGCAGCTGGTAAGAACTCCATCTCACTCCCTAAACCCCAGAGATAGATCGGGGCGCCAGGGACATCCAGGGCACAGCAGCTACCCAAACCCCGCCCCTCCGGAATTCCACTTCCCTTCTGCCCCTGCCTGGTCCTCTGGGCTGGAGCAGACACAGAGTTGGTCTGCTCCTGTCCTGTGGAGAAACTGAATCCTGAGTCATCCAGGAGCCACTGCACTCAGAGCAGCTGACACAGAGTCGGTCTGCTCCTGTCCTGTTGAGAAACTGAATCCTGAGTCATCCAGGAGCCACTGCACTCAGAGCAGCTGGAGCCACTGCACTCAGAGCAGCTGAAACTGAATCCTGAGTCATCGAGGACCCACTGCACTCAGAGCAGAAGGATTTCCAGATCCAAGAGGTGGCCTGAGTCCCAGGAGTTATTCCACCCAGGAGATTAGGAGCATAAGACCACAGAGACCTCTGGACTCTGAGGAGCTCTGCAATAAGCAAGATAACTGGAAATACAGACTCCAGTTTTACACAGTGAGGGCAGGTACCACTAGAGTTAACCAGATGGAGAAAGGCAAGCGCAAGAACATAAGCAACGGAAACCAAAGTTTCTTGGCATCATCAGTGCCCAATTCTCCCAATATAGCAAACCCTGGACACCCCATCACACCTGAAAAGCAGGATTCAGAATTAAAATCACTTCTCATGATGATGATAGAGGATTATAAGAAGGAATTAAGTAACTCCCTTAAAGAAATACAGGAGAGTACAAGTAAACAGATAGAAGCCCTTAAAGAGGAATCACAGAAATCCCTTAAAGAAATGCAAGAAAACACAAAGAAGGAATTAAACAAAAACATTCAGGATCTGAAACTGGAAATAGAAACAATAAAGAAAGTTCAAAGGGAGACAACCATGGAGATAGAAAACCTAAGAAAGAGATCAGGAGTCACAGACGCAAGCATCACCAACCGAATACAAGAGATAGAAGAGAGAATCTCAAATGCAGAAGATACGGTGGAAAATATTGACACAGTTGTCAAAGAAAATGAAAAAAGCAAAAAACTCCTAACTCAAAACATCCAGGAAATCCAGGACACAATGAGAAGACCAAACCTAAGGATAATAGGTATAGATGAGAATGAAGATTCCCAACTTAAAGGGCCAGTAAATATCTTCAACAAAATTATTGAGGAAAACTTCCCTAACCTAAAGAACAAGATGCCCATAAACATACAAGAAGCCTACAGAACACCAAATAGACTAGACCAGAAAAGAAATACCTCCTGTCACATAATAATCAAAACATCAGATGCACAAAACAAAGAAAAAATACTAAAAGCAGTAAGGGAAAAAGGTCAAGTAACATATAAAGGCAGACCTATAAGAATTACACCAGACTTCTCACCAGAGACTATAAAAGCCAGAAGAGCCTGGACTGACATCGTACAGACACTAAGAGAACACAATTGCCAGCCCAGATTACTATACCCAGCAAAACTCTCAATCACTATAGATGGTGAAACCAAGATATTCCATGACAAAACCAAATTTGCACAATATCTTCCCACAAACCCAGCACTTCAAAGGATAATTGATGGAAAATGCCAACACAAGGAGGGAAACTACAACCTAGGAAAAGCAAGTAAGTAATCTTCCAACAACCCCAAAAAAAGATACAAACATAACTTTACCTCTAATAACAAAAATAACAGGAAGCAACAATCATTTTTCCTTAATATCTCTTAACATCAATGGTCTCAATTCCCCAATAAAAAGACACAGACTATCAGACTGGATACACAAACAAGACCCAGAATTTTGCTGCATACAAGAAACGCACCTCAGTGACAAAGACAAACACTACCTCAGAATAAAAGGGTGGAAAACAATTTTTCAAGCCAATGGTCCCAAGAAACAAGCTGGAGTAGCCATTCTAATATCAAATAAAATCGACTTTCATCCAAAATTAATCAAAAAAGATAAGGAAGGACACTTCATACTCATCAAAGGAAAAATCTACCAAGGTGAACTCTCAATTCTGAACATCTATGCTCCAAATGCAAGGGCACCTACATACATAAAAGAAACTTTACTAAAGCTCAAAACACACATTACACCTCACACAATAATAGTGGGGGATTTCAACACCCCACTGTCAGCAATGGACAGATCATGGAAACAGAAACTAAACAGAGACACTTTGAAATTAACAGAAGTTATGAACCAAATGGACTTAACAGACATCTATAGAACATTTCATCCTAAAACAAAAGAATATACCTTTTTCTCAGCACCTCATGGTACCTTCTCCAAAATAGACCATATAATTGGTCACAAAACAAGCCTCTACAGATACAAAAAGATTGAAATAATCCCTTGCATCTTATCAGATCACCACGGACTAAGACTGGTCTTTAATAATGACAAAAACAATGGAAAACCCACGTACACATGGAAACTGAACAACTCTCTACTCAATGATGACTTGGTCAAGGAAGAAATAAAGAAAGAAATAAAAGACTTTTTAGAATTCAATGAAAATGAGGACACATCATACCAAAACTTGTGGGACTCCATGAAGGCAGTGCTAAGAGGAAAACTCATAGCTCTAAGTGCCTACAAAAAGAAACTGGAAAGAGCACACACTAACAAGTTGACTGCACAACTAAAAGCTCTAGAACAAAAAGAAGCAAATACACCCAGGAGGAGTAGAAGGCAGGAAATAATCAAACTCAGGGCTGAAATCAACCAAATAGAAACAGAAAGAACAATACAAAATATCAATAAAACCAGGAGTTGGTTCTTTGAGAAAATCAACAAGATAGATAAACCCTTAGCCAGATTAACCAGAGGGCACAGTGACAGTATCCAAATTAATAAAATCAGAACTGAAAAGGGAGACATAACAACAGAAACTGAAGAAATTCAAAAAATCATCAGATCCTACTACAAAGGCCTATACTCAACAAAACTGGAAAACCTGGATGAAATGGACAATTTCCTAGACAGATACCAGGTACCGAAGTTAAACCAGGAGCAGATAAACCATCTAAATAGTCCCATAACCCCTCAGGAAATAGCAGCAGTCATTAAAAGTCTCCCCACTAAAAAAAGCCCAGGACCAGATGGTTTTAGTGCTGAATTCTATCAGACCTTCAAGGAAGACCTAATACCAATTCTCTTCAAACTATTCCACAAAATAGAGACAGAAGGAACACTACCCAATTCGTTCTATGAAGCTACAATTACACTCATTCCCAAACCCCACAAGGACCCAACAAAGAAAGAGAACTTCAGACCAATCTCCCTTATGAACATCGATGCAAAAATACTCAATAAAATTCTAGCAAACCGAATCCAAGACCACATCAAAACAATCATCCATCATGATCAAGTAGGTTTTATCCCAGGAATGCAGGGATGGTTCAATATTCGGAAAAACCATCAATGTAATCCACCATATAAACAAACTTAAAGAAAAAAACCACATGATCATCTCACTAGATGCTGAGAAAGCATTTGACAAAATTCAACATCCCTTCATGATAAAAGTCTTGGAAAGATCAGGAATTCAAGGCCCCTACCTAAACATAGTAAAAGCAATTTACAGCAAACCAGTAGCCAACATCAAGCTAAATGGAGAGAAACTTGAAGCAATCCCACTAAGATCAGGGACTAGACAAGGTTGCCCACTCTCCCCCTACCTATTCAATATAGTACTGGAAGTCTTAGCCAGAGCAATTAGACAGCAAAAAGAAGTCAAAGGGATACAAATAGGAAAGGAAGAAGTCAAAATATCGCTATTTGCAGATGATATGATATTATACTTAAGTGACCCCCAAACTTCCACCAGAGAACTCCTAAACCTGATAAACAACTTCAGCAAAGTGGCTGGTTATAAAATCAACTCAAACAAATCAGTAGCCTTCCTCTACATGAAAGATAAACAGACTGAAAAAGAAATTAGGGAAATGACACCCTTCACAATAGTTGCAAATAATATAAAATACCTTGGTGTGAATCTAACCAAGCAAGTGAAAGACCTGTATGACAAGAACTTCAAGTCTCTGAAGAAAGAAATTGAAGAAGATCTCAGAAGATGGAAAGATCTCCCATACTCATGGATTGGCAGGATTAATATAATAAAAATGGCCATCTTGCCAAAAGCAATCTACAGATTCAATGCAATCCCCATTAAAATCCCAACTCAATTCTTCACAGAGTTAGAAAAGGAAATTCTCAAATTCATATGGAATAACAAAAAACCTAGGATAGCGAAAACTATTCTCAACAATAAAAGAACTTCTGGAGGAATTACCATCCCTGACCTCAAGCTGTACTACAGAGCAATAGTGATAAAAACTACCTGGTATTGGTACAGAGACAGGCAGGAAGATCAATGGAATAGAATTGAAGACCCAGAAATGAACCCACACTCCTATGGTCACTTGATCTTTGACAAAGGAGCTAAAACTGTCCAGTGGAAAAAGGACAGCATTTTCAACAAATGGTGCTGGTTCAACTGGAAGACAACATGTAGAAGAATGAAAATTGATCCATTCTTATCCCCTTGTACAAAGCTCAAGTCTATGTGGATAAAGGACCTCCACATAAAACCAGATACACTGAAACTAATAGAAGAGAAGGTGGGAAAAAGCCTCGAATACTTGGGCACAGGGGAAAAGTTCCTGAACAGAACTCCAATGGCATATGCTCTAAGATCGAGAATTGACAAATGGGACTTCATAAAATTGCAAAGTTTCTGTAAGGCAAAGGACACTGTCAATAGGACAAAACGACAACCAACAAATTGGGAAAAGATCTTTACAAATCCTACATCTGATAGAGGGCTAATATCCAATATATACAAAGAACTCAAGAAATTAGACTCCAGACAACCAAATTACCCTATTAAAAAATGGGGTATAGAGCTTAACAAAGAATTTTCAACGGAAGAAACTCGAATGGCCGAGAAGCATCTAAAGAAATGTTCAGCATCCTTAGTCGTCAGGGAAATGCAAATCAAAACAACCCTGAGATTCCATCTCACACCAGTCAGAATGGCTAAGATTAAAAACTCAGGTGATAGTAGATGCTGGCGAGGGTGTGGAGAAAGAGGAACACTCCTCCATTGTTGGTGGGACTGCAAGATGGTGCAACCACTTTGGAAATCAGTCTGGCGGTTCCTCAGAAAATTGGACATAGCATTACCCGAGGATCCAGCTATACCACTCCTAGGCATATACCCAGAAGATGCTCGAACATATAACAAGGACATATGCTCAACTATGTTCATAGCAGCCTTATTTATAATAGCCAGGAGCTGGAAAGAACCCAGATGTCCTTCAACTGAGGAATGGATTCAAAAAATGTGGTATATTTACACAATGGAGTATTACTCAGCTATTAAAAACAATGAATTCGAGAGGTTCCTAGGTAAATGGATGGAACTAGAAATCATCATCCTGAATGAAGTAAGCCAATCACAAAAGAACACACATGGTATTCACTCACTGATTATCGGATATTAGCCTAGAACCTTGAAATGCCCAAGATGCAACTCACAGGCCACATGAAGCCCATAAAGAAGGAAGACCAAGTGAGGGTGATTCGGTCCTTCTTAGAAAGAGCAACAAAATACTCAAGGGAGCAAATATGGAGACAAAGTGAGGGACAGAAACTGAAGGAGGGGCCGTCTCAAGACCACTCCACCTGAGTATCTATCCCATGTGCAATCACCAAAGGTAGATGCTGATGTGGAAGACAGGAAGTGCATGCTGATAAGAGCCTGATATGGATATCTCCTCAGAGGCCTTCAAGAGTCAGACATATTCAGAGGCAGATGCTCACAACTAGCCATTGAACTGATCATGGGATTCTCAATGGAGGAGTTAGAGTGAGGACTGAAGGAGCTGAAAGGGTTTGTGTCCCCATGAGGAGAGCAACAATACCAACCAACCACAGCTCCCAGGGTCTAAACCACCAGCCTGGGAGCACTTAGTGGGGGATCCAGGGCTTCAGCTGAATATGTAAAAGTGGAGGGTCCTGCTGGTCACAGGTGGAAGAAGAGAACCTTGACCTCATGAATGCTGGATGCCCCAGGGGGTGGGAATTTTGAGGGTGGGGAGGTGGGAGTGGGGGGGTGTAGATAGAGGTTACATCCACAGAGAAGAAGGAGGAGGGGCGAGGGGATTGGGGGTTCCGAGGGGGTGGTGGGGGATGGGGTAAGGGGACAACCTAGGAAATGTAAATAAATCATCCAATAAAAAAAAAAAAAAACTTCTGCTTTTTTTGTTTAAAGCTTGAGAGCAGGAATCCTAGGCATTGTTCAGTTATATCAACTGCTTGGGCTACTACCACAGAGGGCCAGTTGGATTAAACAATAGAAATCTACTGTTTAGCAGTCCAAGGTGGAAGTGTTGGCAGGGCTGATGCAACCTGAGTCTTCTCTCCTGGACTCGCTTATGGTCATCCTCCCATCATCTCTGTGTTTCATATGATCCTCCCTATTATGCGTCTGTGTTTCTAAGTCTTTCAGCAAATGCATGTTCACATATCCAGTCATATTGACTTA
>NW_021628206.1:0-8290 GCF_004785775.1 Grammomys surdaster
TGATGTTTTGTGTTAAAAGTTTTTTGCTTTTTGCATTTTCTTTGACAGACATTATGTCAATGTTTCCTATAGTATCTTCTGCACCTGAGATTCTCTCTTCTATTTTTTCTATTCTGTTGGTATTGCTTGCATCTATGACTCCTGATCTCTTTCCTGGATTTCCTATCTCTAGGATTGTATCCCTTTGATATTTCTTTATTGATTCTATTTCCTTTTTTAAATCCTGGATGGTCTTTTCAATTCCTTTACCTGTTTGGTGATATTTTCCTCTAATTCATTAAGGGATTTTTGTGTTTCCTCTTTAAGGGCTTCTACCTGTTTAACTGTGTTCTCCTGTACTTTTTTAATGGAGTTATGTATGTCTTTCTTAAAGTCTTCTATCATCATCATGAGAAATGATTTTAGATCTGAATTGAATCTTGCTTTTCCAGTGTGATGGTGTATTCAGGACTTTCTATGGTGGGAGAATTGAGTTCTGATGATGCCAAGTAACCTTGGTTTCTGTTGCTCTTATGCTTGCCTCTTGCCATCTTGTTATCCTGTATACTTTTAACAGGCATCTCATCATGATTCCTGAAGAGATCTTGGGATTATTTTGGAGAAAGAAGATGGTGAGGAGAATAATTAATAGAGTAGCCACAAACAAACTATCCAGTTTTAAGGCCAGACTTCAATCAAGTATTGTGTCTGTGCAGATTATGTTCTCTTTCACATGTCAGTGTTCTAATGCTCTATGGATCTGGATGCTTTTTCACTGCTGATTATGGACCATACCAACTGATCCATCATGTCTATTAGTGAAGCCCAAGGAACATCAGAGAAGTAGTACATCTTTTAGTTCTCTTTTTCATTATGAATTCATAGTAATCATTCCGGGAAAAGGCATTTGTTTGTAAGGAATGAATCCAAAATTGCTTGCTGGCATTAAAAATATTTTTTCTTTTGTTATAGTCATAGTCAGAGTCATGTAGTTGAGTACACATCTACCCAGCTAGATCACATCTTTAGAAGGCCTTATCACTAGAAATAACCAAGAGGTAAGGAGGGGTTTTTACCACCCCATTCTGTGACATTGATCATGCAAAAGAAATTTGGGCAGAAAACATTAGGCAGAAGACCTTAGACTAATCCTGAGTTAGATCCAGGCATGACACATTTGAAAAAGCTCTGTTTATCACTTACCGTTTCTTATCGGCTTGCAGTCTCTGAAAAGCTGTTTCCCTTGGAAGACGGAGGTAGACAGAGCTTTTGAGGTAAAGAAAGTATTCTATTTCCAAATGCACCATTGCTGAGTGTTTTCAACAGACATGTATATACTGTCACTTGAGAACTAGACCTTGCTCAAATCTGGCTTGTAGGCTTTTATTTCTTGGCTTAGGTACAGATTTGGCTTTCATTATTATTTGCATTAAAAAGCAGGCTTTCTCTTGCAAAGTGATGCTCAAGTGAACACCAGAGTCTTGACATCTGAAAGCAGCCATATATTTATGTATTTGAAGCCTCATGAGCATGCTTGCTTGTTTTGTGTTTTACTACATTTTATGTTAGGTACTGAATGTATCCTCACTGCTAACCCAGACTGACGCAGATTTATCAGTGCCTATAACAAAACTTCTGGCCCTTCTGCCCCTGCCTGGTCCTCTGGGCTGGAGCAGACACAGAGTTGGTCTGCTCCCATCCTGTTGAGAAACTGAATCCTGAGTCATCCAGGAGCCACTGCACGCAGAGCAGCTGGTAAGAACTCCATCTCACTCCCTAAACCCCAGAGATAGATCGGGGCGCCAGGGACATCCAGGGCACAGCAGCTACCCAAACCCCGCCCCTCCGGAATTCCACTTCCCTTCTGCCCCTGCCTGGTCCTCTGGGCTGGAGCAGACACAGAGTTGGTCTGCTCCTGTCCTGTGGAGAAACTGAATCCTGAGTCATCCAGGAGCCACTGCACTCAGAGCAGCTGACACAGAGTCGGTCTGCTCCTGTCCTGTTGAGAAACTGAATCCTGAGTCATCCAGGAGCCACTGCACTCAGAGCAGCTGGAGCCACTGCACTCAGAGCAGCTGAAACTGAATCCTGAGTCATCGAGGACCCACTGCACTCAGAGCAGAAGGATTTCCAGATCCAAGAGGTGGCCTGAGTCCCAGGAGTTATTCCACCCAGGAGATTAGGAGCATAAGACCACAGAGACCTCTGGACTCTGAGGAGCTCTGCAATAAGCAAGATAACTGGAAATACAGACTCCAGTTTTACACAGTGAGGGCAGGTACCACTAGAGTTAACCAGATGGAGAAAGGCAAGCGCAAGAACATAAGCAACGGAAACCAAAGTTTCTTGGCATCATCAGTGCCCAATTCTCCCAATATAGCAAACCCTGGACACCCCATCACACCTGAAAAGCAGGATTCAGAATTAAAATCACTTCTCATGATGATGATAGAGGATTATAAGAAGGAATTAAGTAACTCCCTTAAAGAAATACAGGAGAGTACAAGTAAACAGATAGAAGCCCTTAAAGAGGAATCACAGAAATCCCTTAAAGAAATGCAAGAAAACACAAAGAAGGAATTAAACAAAAACATTCAGGATCTGAAACTAGAAATAGAAACAATAAAGAAAGTTCAAAGGGAGACAACCATGGAGATAGAAAACCTAAGAAAGAGATCAGGAGTCACAGATGCAAGCATCACCAACCGAATACAAGAGATAGAAGAGAGAATCTCAAATGCAGAAGATACGGTGGAAAATATTGACACAGTTGTCAAAGAAAATGAAAAAAGCAAAAAACTCCTAACTCAAAACATCCAGGAAATCCAGGACACAATGAGAAGACCAAACCTAAGGATAATAGGTATAGATGAGAATGAAGATTCCCAACTTAAAGGGCCAGTAAATATCTTCAACAAAATTATTGAGGAAAACTTCCCTAACCTAAAGAACAAGATGCCCATAAACATACAAGAAGCCTACAGAACACCAAATAGACTAGACCAGAAAAGAAATACCTCCTGTCACATAATAATCAAAACATCAGATGCACAAAACAAAGAAAAAATACTAAAAGCAGTAAGGGAAAAAGGTCAAGTAACATATAAAGGCAGACCTATAAGAATTACACCAGACTTCTCACCAGAGACTATAAAAGCCAGAAGAGCCTGGACTGACATCGTACAGACACTAAGAGAACACAATTGCCAGCCCAGATTACTATACCCAGCAAAACTCTCAATCACTATAGATGGTGAAACCAAGATATTCCATGACAAAACCAAATTTGCACAATATCTTCCCACAAACCCAGCACTTCAAAGGATAATTGATGGAAAATGCCAACACAAGGAGGGAAACTACAACCTAGGAAAAGCAAGTAAGTAATCTTCCAACAACCCCAAAAAAAGATACAAACATAACTTTACCTCTAATAACAAAAATAACAGGAAGCAACAATCATTTTTCCTTAATATCTCTTAACATCAATGGTCTCAATTCCCCAATAAAAAGACACAGACTATCAGACTGGATACACAAACAAGACCCAGAATTTTGCTGCATACAAGAAACGCACCTCAGTGACAAAGACAAACACTACCTCAGAATAAAAGGGTGGAAAACAATTTTTCAAGCCAATGGTCCCAAGAAACAAGCTGGAGTAGCCATTCTAATATCAAATAAAATCGACTTTCATCCAAAATTAATCAAAAAAGATAAGGAAGGACACTTCATACTCATCAAAGGAAAAATCTACCAAGGTGAACTCTCAATTCTGAACATCTATGCTCCAAATGCAAGGGCACCTACATACATAAAAGAAACTTTACTAAAGCTCAAAACACACATTACACCTCACACAATAATAGTGGGGGATTTCAACACCCCACTGTCAGCAATGGACAGATCATGGAAACAGAAACTAAACAGAGACACTTTGAAATTAACAGAAGTTATGAACCAAATGGACTTAACAGACATCTATAGAACATTTCATCCTAAAACAAAAGAATATACCTTTTTCTCAGCACCTCATGGTACCTTCTCCAAAATAGACCATATAATTGGTCACAAAACAAGCCTCTACAGATACAAAAAGATTGAAATAATCCCTTGCATCTTATCAGATCACCACGGACTAAGACTGGTCTTTAATAATGACAAAAACAATGGAAAACCCACGTACACATGGAAACTGAACAACTCTCTACTCAATGATGACTTGGTCAAGGAAGAAATAAAGAAAGAAATAAAAGACTTTTTAGAATTCAATGAAAATGAGGACACATCATACCAAAACTTGTGGGACTCCATGAAGGCAGTGCTAAGAGGAAAACTCATAGCTCTAAGTGCCTACAAAAAGAAACTGGAAAGAGCACACACTAACAAGTTGACTGCACAACTAAAAGCTCTAGAACAAAAAGAAGCAAATACACCCAGGAGGAGTAGAAGGCAGGAAATAATCAAACTCAGGGCTGAAATCAACCAAATAGAAACAGAAAGAACAATACAAAATATCAATAAAACCAGGAGTTGGTTCTTTGAGAAAATCAACAAGATAGATAAACCCTTAGCCAGATTAACCAGAGGGCACAGTGACAGTATCCAAATTAATAAAATCAGAACTGAAAAGGGAGACATAACAACAGAAACTGAAGAAATTCAAAAAATCATCAGATCCTACTACAAAGGCCTATACTCAACAAAACTGGAAAACCTGGATGAAATGGACAATTTCCTAGACAGATACCAGGTACCGAAGTTAAACCAGGAGCAGATAAACCATCTAAATAGTCCCATAACCCCTCAGGAAATAGCAGCAGTCATTAAAAGTCTCCCCACTAAAAAAAGCCCAGGACCAGATGGTTTTAGTGCTGAATTCTATCAGACCTTCAAGGAAGACCTAATACCAATTCTCTTCAAACTATTCCACAAAATAGAGACAGAAGGAACACTACCCAATTCGTTCTATGAAGCTACAATTACACTCATACCCAAACCCCACAAGGACCCGACAAAGAAAGAGAACTTCAGACCAATCTCCCTTATGAACATCGATGCAAAAATACTCAATAAAATTCTAGCAAACCGAATCCAAGACCACATCAAAACAATCATCCATCATGATCAAGTAGGTTTTATCCCAGGAATGCAGGGATGGTTCAATATTCGGAAAAACCATCAATGTAATCCACCATATAAACAAACTTAAAGAAAAAAACCACATGATCATCTCACTAGATGCTGAGAAAGCATTTGACAAAATTCAACATCCCTTCATGATAAAAGTCTTGGAAAGATCAGGAATTCAAGGCCCCTACCTAAACATAGTAAAAGCAATTTACAGCAAACCAGTAGCCAACATCAAGCTAAATGGAGAGAAACTTGAAGCAATCCCACTAAGATCAGGGACTAGACAAGGTTGCCCACTCTCCCCCTACCTATTCAATATAGTACTGGAAGTCTTAGCCAGAGCAATTAGACAGCAAAAAGAAGTCAAAGGGATACAAATAGGAAAGGAAGAAGTCAAAATATCGCTATTTGCAGATGATATGATATTATACTTAAGTGACCCCCAAACTTCCACCAGAGAACTCCTAAACCTGATAAACAACTTCAGCAAAGTGGCTGGTTATAAAATCAACTCAAACAAATCAGTAGCCTTCCTCTACATGAAAGATAAACAGACTGAAAAAGAAATTAGGGAAATGACACCCTTCACAATAGTTGCAAATAATATAAAATACCTTGGTGTGAATCTAACCAAGCAAGTGAAAGACCTGTATGACAAGAACTTCAAGTCTCTGAAGAAAGAAATTGAAGAAGATCTCAGAAGATGGAAAGATCTCCCATACTCATGGATTGGCAGGATTAATATAATAAAAATGGCCATCTTGCCAAAAGCAATCTACAGATTCAATGCAATCCCCATTAAAATCCCAACTCAATTCTTCACAGAGTTAGAAAAGGAAATTCTCAAATTCATATGGAATAACAAAAAACCTAGGATAGCGAAAACTATTCTCAACAATAAAAGAACTTCTGGAGGAATTACCATCCCTGACCTCAAGCTGTACTACAGAGCAATAGTGATAAAAACTACCTGGTATTGGTACAGAGACAGGCAGGAAGATCAATGGAATAGAATTGAAGACCCAGAAATGAACCCACACTCCTATGGTCACTTGATCTTTGACAAAGGAGCTAAAACTGTCCAGTGGAAAAAGGACAGCATTTTCAACAAATGGTGCTGGTTCAACTGGAAGACAACATGTAGAAGAATGAAAATTGATCCATTCTTATCCCCTTGTACAAAGCTCAAGTCTATGTGGATAAAGGACCTCCACATAAAACCAGATACACTGAAACTAATAGAAGAGAAGGTGGGAAAAAGCCTCGAATACTTGGGCACAGGGGAAAAGTTCCTGAACAGAACTCCAATGGCATATGCTCTAAGATCGAGAATTGACAAATGGGACTTCATAAAATTGCAAAGTTTCTGTAAGGCAAAGGACACTGTCAATAGGACAAAACGACAACCAACAAATTGGGAAAAGATCTTTACAAATCCTACATCTGATAGAGGGCTAATATCCAATATATACAAAGAACTCAAGAAATTAGACTCCAGACAACCAAATTACCCTGTTAAAAAATGGGGTATAGAGCTTAACAAAGAATTTTCAACGGAAGAAACTCGAATGGCCGAGAAGCATCTAAAGAAATGTTCAGCATCCTTAGTCGTCAGGGAAATGCAAATCAAAACAACCCTGAGATTCCATCTCACACCAGTCAGAATGGCTAAGATTAAAAACTCAGGTGATAGTAGATGCTGGCGAGGGTGTGGAGAAAGAGGAACACTCCTCCATTGTTGGTGGGACTGCAAGATGGTGCAACCACTTTGGAAATCAGTCTGGCGGTTCCTCAGAAAATTGGACATAGCATTACCCGAGGATCCAGCTATACCACTCCTAGGCATATACCCAGAAGATGCTCGAACATATAACAAGGACATATGCTCAACTATGTTCATAGCAGCCTTATTTATAATAGCCAGGAGCTGGAAAGAACCCAGATGTCCTTCAACTGAGGAATGGATTCAAAAAATGTGGTATATTTACACAATGGAGTATTACTCAGCTATTAAAAACAATGAATTCGAGAGGTTCCTAGGTAAATGGATGGAACTAGAAATCATCATCCTGAATGAAGTAAGCCAATCACAAAAGAACACACATGGTATTCACTCACTGATTATCGGATATTAGCCTAGAACCTTGAAATGCCCAAGATGCAACTCACAGGCCACATGAAGCCCATAAAGAAGGAAGACCAAGTGAGGGTGATTCGGTCCTTCTTAGAAAGAGCAACAAAATACTCAAGGGAGCAAATATGGAGACAAAGTGAGGGACAGAAACTGAAGGAGGGGCCGTCTCAAGACCACTCCACCTGAGTATCTATCCCATGTGCAATCACCAAAGGTAGATGCTGATGTGGAAGACAGGAAGTGCATGCTGATAAGAGCCTGATATGGATATCTCCTCAGAGGCCTTCAAGAGTCAGACATATTCAGAGGCAGATGCTCACAACTAGCCATTGAACTGATCATGGGATTCTCAATGGAGGAGTTAGAGTGAGGACTGAAGGAGCTGAAAGGGTTTGTGTCCCCATGAGGAGAGCAACAATACCAACCAACCACAGCTCCCAGGGTCTAAACCACCAGCCTGGGAGCACTTAGTGGGGGATCCAGGGCTTCAGCTGAATATGTAAAAGTGGAGGGTCCTGCTGGTCACAGGTGGAAGAAGAGAACCTTGACCTCATGAATGCTGGATGCCCCAGGGGGTGGGAATTTTGAGGGTGGGGAGGTGGGAGTGGGGGGGTGTAGATAGAGGTTACATCCACAGAGAAGAAGGAGGAGGGGCGAGGGGATTGGGGGTTCCGAGGGGGTGGTGGGGGATGGGGTAAGGGGACAACCTAGGAAATGTAAATAAATCATCCAATAAAAAAAAAAAAAAACTTCTGCTTTTTTTGTTTAAAGCTTGAGAGCAGGAATCCTAGGCATTGTTCAGTTATATCAACTGCTTGGGCTACTACCACAGAGGGCCAGTTGGATTAAACAATAGAAATCTACTGTTTAGCAGTCCAAGGTGGAAGTGTTGGCAGGGCTGATGCAACCTGAGTCTTCTCTCCTGGACTCGCTTATGGTCATCCTCCCATCATCTCTGTGTTTCATATGATCCTCCCTATTATGCGTCTGTGTTTCCAAGTCTTTCAGCAAATGCATGTTCACATATCCAGTCATATTGACTTA